>NC_072735.1:30702623-31002623 GCF_026930045.1 Uloborus diversus
CAATGAATGTAACCAATATTCAGCCACTATCTGGTATTTGGCTTAATGAGCACTAAGGCATAATGTTTAGCTTGGCTTAGGGGCACAGCGAGGGGGGAGGGATTTAGGGGTGAACCCCCCCCCCCAGAGGGTTATGATTTTTTTTCTTACTAAGGTCCTTATAAAGGTTCAACTATCAAAAAAAAAAAAAAAAAAAATGAATGCACGAAATTAATACACTTAAATAAGATATATTCTTGTGTACACTGCAGAGCTTAAAACCAGATCAAAACACTAGGTGTACAAAAGATTAGAAAACGACAGGTGATGTGAAGGGCAGTTGGAAAGGAATGCGCACTGCAGTTTCGCTTCCAGGAATTTGCACCTCACGGGAAAGATAGAATAGGTGTCAATACTTGACGAGTCTGAAGAAAAGGGTAGGAAGCGTCTTTGACATTACTCACACAGGATTAGCTTCTCACAGCCAATACCCCCGGAAATCCCTGGAGCAGGACTATAGATATTTACATTGTCAGTATTATAGGGTCCTGTCCCTGGAGTGTCGTCTCAGCTATACACCAATAAGAGAGGACAAAGGAACAGGATAGAGGTAAGCACAAAATTTGAAACTCGGACATGTGACTGAGATTCCTGGTTCATTGAAAGTTTTTGTCCTTGAGGCTCAAAGAGTTCAGATTAACCTGCAACCGTTTGCAAGACCTTTTACTTCCCAGTTAGTTTTCTGCAATCAAAAATATAGCTTTGAATAGCAGATAAAGTTTTTTTTTAATTGGTTGCTCTGAGAGGCCTCAGCAAGAAAACTGCCATTGTGGTTCGTCGCTGTTGTAGAGTTTTATGAGTTCTTGCACAATTTCGCTACTTTGATGGATATTAGACGATTCTTCAACCAGCCTGCTCCTACATCTTGTACAAGCTCAACTTCAACTACTTCAGGTAAGTTTTACTTTTTAAAACTGTTATGCAATAAAGAAAAGAAAATAATAAAGTGATAGGCATAAGCGAAAAGTTTTTTTTTTTCTTTAATTCTTCTTGTTCTGTTCTTGCAATCTGTTCTAGTAATTTTTGATTTTTTTCTATTGACTGAAATACTCTTAGCCCATATTCGTTTCTCATAAGTCAAATCCTTTTTTGTTATTTGTTAAACTAATTTCAAATGAATATTTAAGCTAGTATTTCTTTTCACAGGTAATGAGGAAGGAGAGAGAAAAGAGGAACCGACTCCACTCATTTCGGTAACGAAAAAAAGAAAACTTGAGGAGAATGAAGTGTCACCAGATTTACGTAGCCTGAACTGATCAATGACGTATAGTTCCAACATTGGCTTGTATATGGAAAAACAGGTAAATTACGAAGCTTGTTGATACTGTATGTGTATGTTTTTGGAAAGTATTTATATTTCAGGAACTTATTTGTTTTTTTTTTTTCAGATTAATGATAACACAAAGAAGGAACTTCTTTTGAGCCCTTGGAAACCAGATTTGAGCTTTAAATTTCCCTTATCTGGACCAAGAAATTTGAGATTTGTTTTGAAATGGCTTGGTGAGAGGGACTGGCTTGTATACTCGCCATCCGAAGACGGAGCATTCTGTAAATTTTGCTTCTTATTTAGCACTACGGTTGGGAAACAGCGTTCGTGCCCAGGAAAACTAGTGAGACAGCGATTCAGAAACTGGAAAGACGCTAAAGAAGTTTTCCGGGAACATGAAAAGGCAAAATACCACTCTGATTGTCTTCAAAGAGCGGGTGAATTCTTAGCCACATACACGGAAAAAGTTCCTAGCATTGAAAAGGCTTTAGATGTGGGTAAGTTAGCTCAAATCAAGAAAAATAGGGAGCAGCTGAAACCCATAATATCAACAGCACTTTTTCTTGCCAGAAGAGGATTGGCATTTCGAGGTCACAGAGATTCTGGAGCCTGTTCGGAGAACGAAAAATCGAAAAAAGAGGGGAACTTCAAGGCTCTTCTGAGATTTCAACTTGAATCTGGAGATACTCTCTTGAAGAACCATTTAGAAACAGCAGGAGCTAATGCCACATATAGAAGCTGGCAGATTCAGAATGAAATCATAGCATCGTTCAACAACATTATCATCAGGAAGCTCGTTGAGCAAGTAAAAAAGGCTCAGTGGTTTTCGATTCTCGTTGACGAAACGACTGATGTCAGCACAATTAAGCAAATGACTTTCTGCGTCAGATTTATCGAGGAGGGTAAAGTGCACGAAGAATTCTTGCAGTTTATCCCAATCACTGATGCAACTGGAAAGGGACTAGCTGAAACAATAATCAAAACCATAAATAACCTGAATCTCCAGCCCCAATGTATAGTTGGTCAAGGTTATGATGGTGCAAGGGCTATGAGTGGAGACATAAAAGGAGTTCAAGCACTCATACAAGAGACGTACCCACGAGCTCTGTATGTACATTGTAGCTCGCATTGCTTAAATCTTTGCATATCTGACGGATGCTGTGTTCCATTAATAAGGCATTGCATTGGTGTCATTGAGCGAGTGCATAATTTTTTTAACACCCCGAAGCGGCAGGCAGCTTTGACAGTAGAGATTCAAGCAATAGAAACTGACAGAACAAAAAAAGAAGAATTGAAGAGAATCTGTCCCATTCGTTGGATTGAACGCCATTGCGCGGTAACAAGCTTTATTGAGCTTCTACACCCTCTGCTTTTAGCTTTGGAACAAATAAAAACGTGGCTTGACACGAAAACAGCCACTGAAGCCCAGCTTCTCCAGAGTGCAATACTAAAATGTGATTTCTTGGTGAGCCTTTTTGTGATTGATCACGTATTTTCTCTGACCTTGCCACTCAGCTTATATTTGCGGAAAGAAAATCTGAATCTTTCAACTGCAATAAAATCAGCCATGATCGTCAAGAGGAAGCTTGAGAATATAAGAAGTAATGCTGAGGAAACATTTTCTCAAGTTTTCGAAAAAGCAAGTGAGCTTTGCGTTGATTTGGATGTCCCAATTTCTAAGGAAAAGATGGTATGGCGGCGAGCGAAGAGAGATAATGTCCCAGCAGATACCATTGAAGAGCACTTTCGACGCTCTCTTTTCATACCTTTTCTGGAAAATACCATCCAAGCTCTTTATGAGAAATTTGAATCTCACCAGAGAATATTAACACCCTTCCGGTTTTTGATAAATGATGACATAAACGACGAAGTCACTTCTGATCTTATGAAACTAGCAGACTTTTATGAGCTTGATGCTTCAAGATTACACAAGGAAACTATTCTTTGGCAAGAGATCGTAAAAGAAAAAAAACCAAAAAATGCAATTGAAGCTTTGCAACACTGCAACGTTGATTTACTTCATACTATAAGGTCCCTTCTCATCATTTTCGCCACGATTCCGGTCACTACATGTACCCCTGAAAGGTCGTTTTCCTCTTTAAAATTATTGAAAACGTACTTGAGAAACAAAACTTGCGAAGAGCGTTTGAATGGACTAGCAATGACTTACATCCATGATCGAATTCATATTAGTGAAGATGAAGTTCTGAATGAGCTAGCACAAAAGTCACACAGATTACAGATTTCTTTGTAACCACCGAATGGTATTTGCAACTAGTTTCCTTTGTCCTCGTAAAGGTTCATTTTTAATCTCAATGACCAAAAAGTCCATTAAAAAAAAAATTCATATTTGTATTTTGCCTATTTTCCTTTGCACTTTTATTTTATTTTTTACATTTACATTTAACGCTTTTTTTTATATTATACCATTTTATCTTTTCATATATTTATATCACTCTAATGAATTATTTCACTTGAATTTAATATTGCCTTGAATATCATAATTTGTTTACACTTCTCGTTTTAGAAGTAATTCTGTTAGGGTTGTTGTTAATTTGTTTGCCTTCGACAGAAAGCAGTGGAACCAATTTGCTAATGAGCAGAGATAAAAATGTTGTTTACATACAAATAAACAGGAGTTGGATATTTATATAAAGTCAATTGCATTTAATTCTTATTGTCACTTATGAAGCAAAAAATCGGTTATAAACTGATTTCCATAGTTAAAAAAAAATTATTTCTTAAACTGTGGTAGCATAATAGATTTGTTTTACACTACATAGTAATACAGAAATCTGGGATGTATAAGAAAATTATATGGTTTCAATAGTTGAAATTAACATTTTCCGTACAATTGTATTTCTGGATATTTCTTTCGAATAAGAAAACCTTCTCTGCGATACAGCCAGGGGGGTGGTAATTGTCACCCCTGCACTTTTGGTTTTAAGATATATTACCAATCCTGGTATATTGATGTATATACATTCAAGGATTGCTATGAATACCCCCCCCCCCCCCCAAGAGGAAATCCTGGCTGCGCTAGTGGCTTGGCTGAATATTGATTAGATGAACTAGTTTTTATCGAATGTCCAGTCAGATTGAATTTGGCTGCGGTGAACATAGATTTAGTATTTGGGAGAATATTAATATTATAGTAGAAATGAAAATAAAAGATAAACATTTAAATTTGCAAAGTATTTTGCAAAAGGACATCATGTTAATATGAAACTATCAGAAATAAGAAAAATTCAGAAATAAACTACTTTTTATAACCATTGCTTTTTCTTTTGGCTCCAACATCTGTAAGTAATTTTTGAATTTTTTTGAGAGGTATTGAAAACATGCAATGTTTTGGGTATTGAGAATAAAGACAAATATTGTTAACTACTGATAATTTTTTTAATATAAGACTAAAAGATTTGCAAGTAATACTATACTAATGGTATCCAGAGATACTTTTCACATATGAATCTTTGAGATGATTTGAGATAGTGTCGCGAATTTAACAAAAATCTTCGTACAAAGGATTCTTTAATATGTATAATTTATAATTCTAAAATTGCACTTCAGTCAAATAGTACAACTGCTTAATCTCAAGACTAAAAGAAGTTTAATCAAACACTTAGATATCTTTTTCATGAAGTTATTCCAGTAGAAAATATTTTAATTAACAAACTATCGTAATCAGGCCAAAATTTAGGTAATATAATAATGATTTTATATGTGAGTTCATTCAGATGATTTTTCAGTATATTGCATCATATAAGCAGAAATTGTGACATAAAATAAACAGTTTTTCTGCTTTTGTATGTCAAAGAAATTCTATAAGTTTGGATTATGTGAATTTTCAATCATTTACTGGAAAATACAGTCAATTTTGTGGAGTTAGTGTTTTTTTGAACACCTGGAATTAAATTAGTATGTAACAAAAGTCAATCACAATTTTTTTTGTTGTTTTAAAATTTATAGTAACAAATGAGCATTGAAACCCATAGACAATAATTTCATTTTCATTTTAAAAGTTCATAAGAGAAAAGTAAACAAATAATACCAATTAAATTATTCCATATAAGTTTAAACACTAGTTGATTTAGGAAAGATGATATGGAGACTAAGTCATCAAGGCAAAATGGTTTCTGCTGCTCATATAATTCAACATCATCAAGAATCCTATATATATATAAAAGAGGGTGAGGAGTAGAAAAAAGTGAAAATACATTAAATAAAGAAATCCAGTTAAAAATTTTTAAACACATATCACATACACAGTTTTCTCAGAATTTCTTTTCATTCAGTCTTTTTTCTCTTTTTGACGGAAAAATAAAAATGCTTCAAATGATACTGATAATGATATAGGGTTATTCAAAATGGTGTAAGAAATTTCGAAACAGTTTTTCTCATTTTCTAACACAGACACATCAAAATGGGTCTAAAATAAAGCAGTTTTCTTTTTCAGCATTAAGAATGCTCTACATCAGGAGCCAGTATTTAATTTCAAGTGGAGTATTTTTAAAAAAATCAGGGCACAGGGAGAAAAAATGAGATGCCTTACAATTCTCTAATTTTAATTTTAACTCACAAAATAATATTAAATACAATAGATAGGCATATTTGCATTCAAAATCAATGAGAGAGATTACATCTGCGGCCTTCATATTTTTTAGGTGAAATTCTTGCAGGCAGCAAGCACAAGCAAGGTAGGATGTAAATTTTGAGCGATATTTGTTCATCAAAAAATTCCCAAATGAACGTGGAGCTTACATAAAAGCCAGGTAAATTAATAACATAAAATATATTAGAAAAAAAAAATGATACGGATGGCCCTCAAAGTTATTGTTTTCTTAAGAAGAAAATTTTGAAATAATTTATGTGTGTAAGTCACACTTTCAAAATAGTTTTTGTCAGTTCACTGATCATGCTTTGAATCTGATCTGTGGTCTGCCTGTTGCCGACTGTTCTACATGAAGTGTGGTTGTCCATTAATGATGTCTTGCAATGAGGGGGGAGGTAGGATTGGGAAATTGTCAGAAGGGAGGGGGTTAATAAGTAGTATGACATCCTACATTTTTTAATAAAAATATGTTAATGAGAAAGAGCGTGACATGGGACAAGGGAAGAGAAGAAAGAAAGGTGAAGCATGTGACTTAGTGACAAAGGGGGAGAGGGGAGTTATAAATGCTGAAAAAGAGTGGGACATCATTTATAGGCAGCCCCTTTCCTAGAGTCATGTGAGCAAGATTCTCTCTTTCCAAATTTATTGCCATATAGTATCCCTAGTTGAAACTATAACACCATATGCCTGTCTGTAGGTCAATAAACACACATAGTTCAACTTTAAGCACAAATGTTGTCATAAAATTATGCATTAACAACTTGTAAAAGCATCTTAATGCATGGGTATTCAGAAAACTTTAAATTTCAAGATGAAAAAGCAATTAAATAGTTGACTGCTTTCCCTTTATGAAAAGCACAAAAAAACCTTGGGCAATTATTAATAAAATGATATTTAGAGGTCATAAAAACAAACTGAAAATAGTGTTTAAACACACTATGTACATTTTCCAGTAATTCATAAGCTGGTTTCAATTACTATTTGGTTTTAAGCAGGTCAATGAAGGGATAGGAATACAGATAAGGGGAAGAAATTGAGAAAACAAGATATTAGAAAAGGCAAACAGATTTGAAATCAACAATTATACCAGAAAAAGAAATATCCCTAATAGAAATAATAATAAAAGCTAATGTAAGAATGAGCCAAACAATACTTTTGAGAAATATTTATTTTGTCAATAACAATGACTTTGTAAACATAAAATGAACTATTAAATGGTTAAATTCTGCTTCATACCCTGATTTTGTTGGAAAAATACCTACGTAATTAAATGAGTAGCACAATCACAGAATAAGACTAAAATTTGAAATTCAGGACTACACGTCTTAGTTGTAACTGCTAAATGGTCTAAAAATGCTTTTAGACCATTTCCAGGACCAAGACTGCTAATAAATTTCCATAGGTTAGGCAGCACCATATCTTGATAGCATAGACCTGAAAAGAAAGTTTAAAAGAAAAATAAACAATATTTAAAATAAAAATTTTGCACATTCAATTCAATGCATGAGTAACAGTAAAGGGTAATTTGTTCATAATTTTTGAATATTACTCTTTAATATTCTTCTTTCTCTCTTTTAAGGAGGTAAAAAAAAAAGATGCATACTTTTCAAAGTCAAAATTCTGCAATTTGTGCAGATGAATTCGGAAGATTAAAAAATTTAAAAGACACATGCTAAAATAATTTAACAGAAAAGAATAACAAATAAAGAACATTCAAAAAAAAAAAAAAAAAAATAAATAAATAAATAAATAAATAAAACATTCAACTTGGATGAGAAACATGCCCCAATCTTGAAGTGGCTGTTTTACTTCAGTAGCACAATGATCAAGAAGGACAAAATCAGTACATATTACATAAGACAGTTGTACCAGGGTCTTCAATAAAAAAAATTTCAGGAGAGGAGGTGAGAGCAAAGGGTATAATAAACTCCATAGATATATGAAAAACAACAAAACACATATGAGTACATTATGTTCTTACATCTAGGGGGGGGGGGGGGAGAGACCCATTCAGCATAGTAGATTTAAACACAAAACAACAAAACATTTTTATGTTTATCTAGTTCAAATTCAATTTTACCACAAGCTAAAAGTAACTTCTTCTTTGGAAGAATATCATAGTGCTAATATTGATAATATTCATGTAAGAAATATCATTAAAGACATGAATCAGCCTTTCACCTTGACCTAATTTGTATAATATATGAAATATATTTAAGCTTGACTTTTCTTCATAGGTTACAAAAACAAAGAAAAAAAAAAATTACATTAGTAATACTCAACAAGCAAAAGAAGCAAGTTTCATTTATGTGTTTTACCACTTTAAGCGATAATGTTCAATACATTTCTCAGGAATAGTGTTTTGACGCTAATATTTATGCCAGACAGGATACTTAAAATTTTATACATAATAACTTTGGAGGTCAGGTCACTGGAAATCATTTGGATCTCTAGTCAATTCAACACACTCAGCTAGGGATGCGTCAATTAATCTGCAGGAATCGACAACCGGCCACTATGCCAATTATTTCTAACAAGCAAATTTTTAACATTAATCAGCAGAAAAATTATTATTTCTTTATTGAAATTACTTTTAGCATGCTGAAAAAAAGAAGCTATGCTGAGTGAGTTCATTAACAATAACTAATTGTAATTTTTTTGCAGCAAAAACATGTAGTAATAAATAATAATAATACAATAGCATTTGGAAAAGTTGAATTCATTAAAAAAAATATTTATCAAATTAACTTATATTTATAAAAAGAAAAAAAATTTCAGATGGTTAATGCCAGTCTGTTAATCCCCTTTCTTCTACACATTAGGAGAAATGTTCTGATTTAAACAATTTTTCCTTATTTTTCACTGCAGTACAAACTACTACGAAATACATTACAGTTTTTGTTAAATATTCATGTGTGCTTTGCTGCAAACATCAATTTCCCCATCTATTAGAAAAAAGTTTTTTGTTGACAAACACAAATATAGTAGTCTCTGCTTGATGTGATGGCAGTTTATGTTATCAATGGCTTATTGTTAGCAAAATCACTGAGTCCAAATTTTCTCTATTCAACTGCGGTAAAATAATCAGTTCATGTGATCATTACATCATTTAACATTATGAATTGTAGAATTAGACATTGGATTTATATTCAAAGGATCAGAAACAGTTTTGTCAACTCAAGATTAAGAAAAAGTTGACCAGAAAATAATAAAGATGATATAAAACCCCTTAGATATGAGATCTTATAAAGTTCAAGTCATAACAGAAAATTATTTAAAATACCGCTGTAACTTCGACATTAAAAACTATCAGTAGTTTACCAGATTGTTATAGAGAAATAATATAGATGAGGATCTAATGACTCAGATGAAGAATGCCTTGATGTTGAGACTCCTCCTACAAATGCTGAAATGATGAAGTCGTCAAAAGTGTTGAAAGGTGGATTACAACCAAGCTCTGATGATTTAAAAAAAACATTGATTTTGAGCAATTTATAAATGAACTTTTGATATAGTATAGATAATCCACAATTATTAATGTTTTCTCTAAAAATATTGCATATTTTTTATATTTTTAAGGGAAATACACAGTACATAAATATAAGATGAGTTTATTCACTTTATTTTGAAACAGTATGTGCAGCTTAAATTAGTAAATTTACCTAATTTCCTATTTTTTTTTTATCGGTAACAATTGGCTATTGTTATCAAAATCATTGTGTTCCAGAGTGATTACATTAAGTAGAGACTAACTGTATTAAGTTGCAGCAATGAAAAATAAATGCAAGGGAAGAAGAAAACAAATAAAATCCACACATTTAAAATAAGTTTAAAATATTAATTTATATTTTTAGTTATTTTTGTGTCAAAGTTCATACCAGTAAGAATGTCCAGTTTCATTTGAGTTAGTGTTGCAAGTGCTGTCTCATACAGATTGCATGTTAATGCTACAAGAGTGGTTTCTGGACTACCCAACCGCTTGTAGCGCACAGTAGCTAAACGACTAGATGAGGCTTTCTCTAATGCCTTTTTGAATATGCCTGGGGAAAAAAATATTTTAAGAAAATTGCAGATGAATAAGGTTAGTTATAGCACTTTCAAATGATATTTTTTTTTTTTTTGCTGATACAATAGAAAATTATTTTATTTAGTCAAAATAAATGAGTACAAACTTGTTTTAAAAGGAGAACTTTGGACAGGAGATGTTACAGTCTGATTTGAAGTAGGACTAGACGGTTGTGGAGCTGCTAACACAGAGTCAACTAAATGGGAAAATATTGCCGTAATCATTGGTCCACTCCACAAAAGTTGAATTTGCTTTTTTACTAAGGACAAAGATTCGTGAAGCCTTCAAGAAGAAAAAGTAAAAAACAATTAAAATATTTCAATTAAGATGATCTTGCATGCAATGAAAAACAAATTGAAAAGCGTTAACAATGAAACACGATCAAAGATGTAAAATTAAATCACTGTAGAAACATTCTCACGAAACATTTACAATCTTTATGTAACCATTTGCAGCAAAAATCATTTCTGACAATAGTTGTTTCAACAACTCAAAAAAATTGCTTTGAAAAATGTACATAAAATTATGACTTGAAAGCTGTTGAAACACTTTTAGATGCTTCATTTTAATGAACTGAAAAAGGTAAGTTTCACACTTCATGTTTTTTACCTAGAGTTTTTCAACTAATGTTTACATTTCTTAAAACCTTTGTAAATTCTAAAAGAAAAAAAATCTTTAGGTACAATAAATGAATTGGCTTTTCATTTTGTAATATAAGGAAATATTGAAATCACATAATACAAGAACATTTTACAAATGAAGTCAAATGAAAAAGAAGCAGTGTAAATCACATACCCAAGGTCAATTTTTTGTGCAAACCACCCTAACACTGGATGCCAATGAGTCAGATTAGATTGCTTGTTTACAACATATTTTTGACAGCTTTCCATAATTCTGGTAATAACATTCTATTGAAAATAGTAAATTTATTTCTTCCTTAAAATATAAACTTCATATAATTTTGAAAGAAAAAGTGTTTAAATTTGTTTACTTACAATGAAATCCAGTAAATTTGTTTGGAGATTCTGCAAAGGAGAAACAAAAATGAACAAAGAGAAAGTTCTTCTGTTATACTTAAAAGAAAGAAAGAAAGAAGCCTAGCAAAAAACATTTCTTACTTCAAGATCAGAATGGCCCATGTGAATAAGATTAGCTGAAAATTACAAAATGTTATTGTAAAACTGAAAAAAAACGCATTACTAAATGTTAATACATAACAAGATATCACATAAACTAGAAAGAATCTTTTATCCCAACAAAAAAAACATCTCGAAGATTAACTTTATTAATCAAAAGATAATTTTTGAATTATTGAAACGTGTTTGTAAAGATTTATATGTAAAAATATATAAACTGTCATAATTAGTTAGGATTTGCATGATTTTAAGCTAACCCATGTAAAATTAAATAATTATCTTTACAATGTTTTGCAGTTAGTATGCATAGTTTGTTTCTTGTTGATAATTTTCAGCTATGATTTTAAATTTCCTTACTAAACTACGCACAGACAACTTTGTACTTGTATATGGGACATTATTAGTGGTGTAATCAAAGGGGCTTTCCTTCGTTAATTCTTGTGTTCCTTCACTTTTTAATTTCAATGCCTTTTTAATTAAAAAATGTATACTTGCATCTGTAAAGTGCCTAATAGAGATGTGAATCACTCAAATATGTCTTAATTGATTGAAAAGTTCACTAAAATAATCCAACTCAAATTTAGTTCAGAAAGTAGTTGTTTTAGTAAATAAATGAATAAAAAGAAAATACATAAGCAAATGAATAAACCAACTAACAAACCAATGAATTAATAAACTAATTAGTAAATAAATCTATGAGTGACTAAGAAAAAATAATGAGCAATTGAATCAATGAAGGATAAAACATATTTTTACAAAAATATTTTTTTTTTTGGCTAAGTAATTGAGAATAGAGTTTTTTTTTCATGCACTTGCAGTGGCTATGTAAAAAGGATTGCTTTGAGAGAAAAAACAAACAAACTAAGTTTTACACAAAATGTGGCGGTATACAACTTTGTATGAATAGCTTTGAAAGTATACCTTGTTTGTTCTTCTCTCAGTTTTGAACTTAAATTTTATTGGCTGCTTTAGAATTAACCTTAATATAAAGATTTTAAGATTAACTTCTATTGAGTATTGTAATATAGAAATCACATACTGATTTTATTTCATAACATTTAATGAGAACCAAGTTTTAAATAAACTGCATTTGTTATAAATATGTTTATTTTTAACTATTTTTTACAAATATATAATAACTAGAGGACCCGACAGACGTTGTCTTGTTCAAACTTTGTATAGTCTTGTTCAAACTTTGTATATTAAAAAGTTTAAAAATGTCTATAAACTATCAAGTGTTTGAACCATTTTGTCGAAAGAAATATGTAAAAAGAAAATGTTTTTAAGATACGTGGTGCCACAATGCGTACATTTATTACAACTTGGTTTATGTAAAGGGGCCGTCCATTAATCACGTGAGGCTCGAAAGGGGGGGGGGGAGTCCAGAAAAAATCACAAAACATCACATAGGGGGAGGGAGGGTTGTAGTAATATATCACGTGTATTTATTTTTTCGACAAAACGCGCAACACTCAACTGAAAAGCGGCTTGTAGTGTGCGACTCTGATTCACCGCCTGTCTGTCCGAGAATACTCTACGTTAATATTTTTTTCGCATACCTTTCATTATTGTAGTCTTTATAGTTATAATTGGAGTCTTTCATTATTAGATGATACTTATACCTGTATTTTACAAATATTTAAAAAGAATAATAAGATTTTTCGTAGGTACTAAAAATACACGTAATATAGTAGAGGGGGGTTAGTCTTTAACCTCACCATGTATCACCAAGGGGGAGGGGGTGAAAAAATGCCAAAAAAACATCACGTGATTAATGGACGGCCCCAAAGCAAACCAAGCAGTTGTTTCATTAACTACTTTTCTTCGCGTACATGAAAGATCTTCATATATTACATGGTTTTTTCCTTCAGCCACACTCAAATGATAAAAATCTTCCTCTGATATTTAATGTAAAAGTAGTGTAACTCCATGTACATCTAGAACAAACGGGAAATTCCACTGCAACTTCCCCCATATGAAAAAGAATTTAACTATCGCAAAGCAATCCTTTAAAAAAATGATAAAGGAAATCACTCCCTCCCCCCCTCCCCCCCCATGATGTAAAACATACATATTCTTCAACTACAAAGACTAAACACCCTTTAAGAATCAAAAACAATTCTTTACAATTTGAAATATTTCGGCAAGTAAACAAAAATACATTAAACTGCATTAACAGTAGTTTTAAAATGTAAAGTAATCCCGCAACTCCATTGTTTATCGCCAAAGTCGCCAAGCCACTACGCTGCTGTAACCATGCTGAATAATCAGCGAAGCAAACTCCGATCGATTAGCGGTCCGATCTTTTGAACGAAAAGTTTTAATGATAATCCCATTTTCTAGCTGAGCATTTGTTTCACTTACTATCTTCACTCGCGTACTTGAATGATTAGCAAAAAATGCCTGATTTGTTCTTTCCACCAAGGATAAAAATCTTCCACTGGGGCATATTTCGATAATTGGGAATCTGGGCGGTCATCTCATATTTGGCGTAAATAATTTTATTTTGGTAACCCTACTGATTCATAGTAACCCTATGTGAATAGATGTTTCTGATCTCTTTGTTTTGGTTTGCAAAGAAAAATATATCTCACGCAGGCGCTGGAGCCAAAAACTGACGCCAATGAAGAAAGAACACCAGATTGCCAGTTATCAAAATATCCCCTTCCACTGCACTAATTTTTTGTGTACAGATTCACCCTGGTTTGATTTATCTGAACGGAAATAAAATTTGCTTCTATAAATTCCACCACCATAATATGCTGATTAGTTTGATAATCCTTCAAGTCTCCTTGCCAGTGGCGCCAAAACTCAGAAGAATAAACAGGGATATTATATGAACCATGGCTCCACTGAATTTCTGTAAGTATTAAGTGAGGCCATGGATGAACCTAATGAAAACAACTCGATTTCATCCAGTATTTTACTTTAAAATACATCACAGGGTCCTAAGTTGCTTCATGGCCCCACTCAATTAATGGCGCTGGCGCTTGAATGGGTATGGTGAGTTTTGAGTGGGGCCATTCTTTCAGTGGGGTTGCTTTCAAGAAATGAAGGGTTCGCTCTCTCTTTATGTTTTATGTATTTTCAATTGACAAATTACAGTAGGAAATTTCATTACAAAAAAACAGAGCTGGCTTTCTTATTGTTCTTTGGCAACGGGTTAAATATTTATTTCAGTTCTCGCTTAACAATAGGTTAAAATAAATATTAATCATTTGGGAGATTTAATCATCCAATTTTTAAATTAATTAACAAAAACATTTCCGATTCGATTCCATCGCGCTTCGAAACCATGCTTGCCAAAATATAATTACAGTCGACTCTCGATATCTCGACTTCGCTGAACTCGAATTTCCGCTTATGTCGAAGTTTTTGGATGGTCCCAAACTTCTGCTAATGTTCTTAATGGGGTTTTTTTTCGTTAACTCGAAGTTCACTCCGCTTATCTCGAAGTTTGAGACAGACATCTCTTAACATTTATTGTCTTGATTATCAGTAGCAAAACCAACTTGACCGTAAAATGACGGAGAAAATTCTGCTATTTTCACCACCTGCTCCCTTTTGTTAGGGCTTTGAAGACGGGGGCGTAATTGACAGGTCGCCACTTCTTTTGACGAGAGAAAGAGCTAAAATGCACTCGTTCACGCGTTGCTTGTTCACGCTTCGATAAGTTCTTTTCAGTGGCTCTGTTAGAACGAGTACAAAAGGGAGATAGACCAGACGTTGATAAGGGATTAGCAAGAAAGAGAGCACGTGTAATACCCCCTGGGTGAGGGCTAAACCAGTTAGTGACCCACCAATTGAACTTGGAACTGCTCACTTGAAGCTTCGCTGATCTCAGCTTTTTAGCACTCATAGCATTTAGTAAATGATTGCATGCTCAGCGTTTTGAAAAATGAGTAAGAGAAAGCTAAAAATTTTAACTATTGAAGAAAAGGTCGATTTAATTAAAGATGTAGAGAATAATCCTACCGTTAAGAAAAAGGACTTGGCCCTGAAATATGGCATACCGCCGAATACATTATCGACAATAATGTCAAACAAAGAAAAAATATTAGAACATTACGAAACAAAGGGCGGTTCTGCAAATCTTAATCATAAAAAAATCAAGGAGTGCACATACACCGACATTGAAACGCACTCTTGAAATGGTTTAAGAATTATGAGCATAAGCGGACTGAAATCCCTGTGAGTGGAATTCTCCTTCGTGAAAAAGCACTTGATTTTGGCAAACTCCTTGGACACATGGACTTTGTAGCAAGCAGTGGATGGCTCGAGAGGTTTAAAGCTCGTCATAACATAGTTTTTTCGGAATTTACATGGAGAAGCTAAAGACGTCCCGGAAAGTCTTTGTGAAGAATGGAGAATAAGACTTCCCACCCTACTGTTTGGTTACAAAGCATCAGACGTCTTTAATATTGATGAAACCGGATTATTCTACAAATGTGTTCCCCAAAAAACTTTAATGTTCAAAGGAGAGTCCTGCGCTGGAGGAAAAATGAGCAAAGATCACTTAACTGTTCTTGTTGGTGCCAATGCTGATGGATCAGAAAAATTACCCCTCTTAGTTATTGGTAAATCGAAAAAACCCACGTTGCTTTAAAAACATCAAATCTTTGCCGGTAAATTACAAAAGCAATAAGAAATCCTGGATGACCAGTGAGCTGTTTGAAGAATACGTGAGAAAACTTGATTTGAGTTTTCATAAAAAATCTCGAGAAGTTTTGCTGTTTGTGGACAATTGTCCAGCACATCCAAAGTTAAAAAATTTAAAGTCAATTAAGCTTGAATTCTTCCCACAAAATACAACAGCAAAACTTCAGCCAGCTGATCAGGGAGTAATTCGTAATTTAAAAGTGCATTATAGGAAACGAGTAATTAGAAAGCTCATCAACGATATTGAAAATAATAAAGAGCATACAAGCTCCATATCGGTATTAGATGCTCTTCGAATGGTTTTTAGTGCCTGGCAAAATGATGTTTCCCAAGACACAATTGCTCATTGTTTTCAGAAATGCGGATTCTTTCCTTCAAGTGCTCCCAATATTGTTGATGAGGTTAACGAATGTTTGGACAACGAGTTCAGAGATGTGTTTCAAGAACAATCATTGGAACTTTCTGACTTCGTAAACGTTGACTCCGAGCTCATTACCTGCGGTGAACTTTGCAATGAAGATATTATTGCAGAAGTAACAGCTAAAGAAGATGGTACGGACAATGAAGAGAAAATTGAAATTTCTGAACATAATGATTTGCCAACAAATGCAGATGTTAGTAATGCACTATCGATTATTCATCGTTCTACTGAAAGTCGGGAAAATGTTCCACAGGATATATTCAATGCCATGAGTAAAATTAATGATTTCATACATAGCAGAAATATTAATTCAAAAAAACAAGCAAGTATAAAGCAATATTTATTAAATGTGAAGTAAGAAATATTTTTTTATTAGTAATATTATTTTTGCTTATGTTCTTCAAGTTTTACACACCTTTGTATTTTTTTTTTTTTTTGGGGGGGGGGGGGGGGGAAACTAATACAAGTTTTCTCTCCTATCTGAGCATTTATGTGTGATTTTGTTTAATTACTTTTACAATTGTTTCAAAAGGGAAATAATAGTTAGTTTTCGGTATCTCGAACTTCGGCTATGTCGAATCTTTTTCTTGGTCCCTCGTACTTCGAGATATCGAGAGTCGACTGTACATACAAAAAAAATTTGAACAAAATCGGTCCAGCCATTTAAAAGCCTTATCGTGACAAACGTCTGCACCGAAGATTTTTATATATTAAGATATGTAGGGAATAAAGCAGATTTTCACTCAGGGGCCAAAATGACCCTGCCGTATTTCTAGGTATACGAAGACTAGATATAATTCTAGATTTATAAGTTTTCTTTTGAGTTGAAGAGGTGGAGGGGGGGAGGGGGTACCACAAACTCTCTCAAGTTACACCTGTGCTATACACTATTACAGGGTCCAACAAACTTAGTTGTAAACTAAGGCAATTAGCTTTTTTCAGAAGCTATGTTGCATGTAACACTAAATTTTCCAATAAACTCTGAAAAGTAATCTTCTGGCAGCCAAAATTTTTTCTCTGGCTCCCAAGATTATACAATTTTTGTTGGTCTATATGCATCAGTACATTTGTTGGCATATAGCAATTGTATGAACTGTTAGGAATTTTGAATAAAATTATTATTTTATTAGCAAAATTGAATATATGATCAAAAGCTTTTATAATATCAAAACAGTAAAAAATTATATGAAATAACAATGAAAGAATGCTGCTATGAATGTATTGAAAACATCTCAGCAACGAAAAAAGAAACAGAAAAGCATGCAGCATGCAAAAATTAAGCATTCTTTTATATAAGTAAAATTAAGAAGCAAGGCCCCCACAAAAAAAAAAAAAAAAAGTTACCATACTTACCAATAAGGCAAAGAGCATAATTCCCTTCCAGAGCATTAAATAATATTCTTGTATTTTGTTCAGAAACAAGCAAATCCAAAGCATGTTTGAAAATTTCATGGTTTGACAATATTATCAGACACTAAATAAATAAATAAATAAATATGATTAAAAAAACAAAAAATTAATTTACTCAAAAGTAAACATATTAATTTATAATAAAAACATTATTTCACATATTGACAATCAATAGAATATTTTTGACGCAGTAAAAATAAGTTCGAATCAGTTTTAATAGTTTGTAGAAGAAAAAAAACATCATGAAACTGTATGACATTGCATTAAAAATGAGAATGAATATCCATTCCAGTGGAAAATTCAATGAGGAAGGTAATATAATACAGGAGGAAAATAATACAGGTAAAATCAGTACATTGTGATAACAGTTTTTGTATACAGACCTTTGAATATAATTAATGTTGCAGAAGAATGAATGTCTTTCATAGATTGGAAAAGGGACAAAAAAAGGGGAGGGGCACACATTATCTAATGTAAATTTAAACTGCGAGGACTATAAGAATAAATCAAGAATTTTCAATAAGGTTTGCACAAAAGAAGAAATTATATACGTTTAGGTATTAGTGTCTATGTTGCGTATTACTTATGTCAGAAAAGGATAGTCTAAAATTTTAGTGATTCAAATAATTTTTCTTCTTAAGAATTTTGAAGAAGATTATTTTAAGTGAGAGAAAAAGCAAGCATTAAAAAAAATTATGGTTTAAAAAAATATGTCTTTATAAAAAAAAAAGGTGAATTTTACCTCTGAAGCGGAGTTGTGAAAATGCAGCATTAAAGCAGGAACTGACATTACATGTAGAAGGAACAAATTCATCAAGTTGTTGGAAAATTGGGAAGAAACGACAGGACTACAAGAATAAATATTTATTTTATCAATGCATTATTACTGCACTTATATTTAAGATTCATCTAAGCAAAAAAAAAAAAAAAAAGAAAGAAAGAAATTAATGCACATAAAAATTGAAATTTGGTGGAAGGAAGGAAAATATTGGAATGTTTTATTTCATACAGTTAACAACAAGTGTTTAATAGCAAGTATTTTCACATTTTATTATGTTACAGAACTTAGATTTTTTCTTTTAAATCTTATTCAGTGCATATAAGAATGTTCTTTTTTTCCCCTTTCTTCTACAATTAAAATAAAATGAATAAATAAATACATAGAATAGTCTTCAGACTAAAAAAAACATGCGTTATATTCTACTGGATTTTTTTGATTAGCATTTTCGTGTCAAAACTAATTTGAATTTGACCCCCTCAGCAGTTTTCACCCAGGCTATAAGTTGCAACTGTGTGTGGCCCAGGGATACATTTCTTCTACTATTTTATAATTGAGATCAAAGTAAAAATATATTATTATAATTTGAAAGTGATAACTTCCAACTGAAAAACTGCTTCTATTTGCAAAATATTAGAGAACAAAACCTTTGCTGACAGTTGCAGATAATTAAAGAAAGTTATTAAAACAAGCAAACTAGCGGTAAGGCGGAGATAGCGGATAGCTATTACAGAAAGTGAAAGTTCAATAAATAAAGAAGCCAGCTGGTTGCCAATGGCAGTTATTTTCTTATTAATAGGTCTTCTCACATAAATCGAACCAATTTGTAGTCACTTTTAAAAAAATGTAAGAAGAGTCAGAGAAAATAAGAGGAAAAAAAGCCCAGAGTTGGAGTGGACATGTTTTACAATGACTCTGTCTCCCAAACCACAAAATTAGTCTGACTTCGAGCTCTTCGACTCCAAATTCACAGCCCTGGTCACTAGTGGTTCAGTAAACATGGTACGATTAGCATGATTTATCGTAAGAAGCATTTTTATCATAACTTTTAGCATGACTAACTCACATTGATATTTAACAATTTGATTCAGCCTAGATGCATTATTTTTATGAATAAATATCTTATTTCTCTGAAAGTATTAGAAAAATAGCTTTGGATAGATTTTTATTTCTCTTACAAGGGGTTCTGCAGCAGGAGTAAGTTGATGAGCACTATGGATATTAAATCCCTTCATACTATTTCACATAAGATTTTTTTGCTAATGGTTTTCAAGTAGGGAAATTTGGAGATGAATGTTTCCTAGAGAAGTTTTAGACTCTGCCGAGTTAAAATTGCCTAGGGATTAAAAATTCGGCAAAACAATCAGGAAATTAGGACTAGTCAATGCCTACCCTAAATTACTTCAATTCATAAAGAAAAAGAAAAAAAGTTATTTTTGTGTAGCCCATATAAAAATTTTTGCTTTCTTTCACTACACAGAATAGCTTATGTAATAAATTACTGTTATGTACACAAAATTTATGAAAATACCATTATTTGATTGGCTTTTAAGCATTGTAACATAAAAATTGAGAGCTTTTTGCTTTGTGACGTTTAAAAATATTTATATTTTTGTGAAAATGCGGCATTATGAAGAGCGCTGAAATAACGATACATGTGTGTTTGTGAGTGTGTACATATGATGAAACAATGCAAGTCTTTCAACTATATAAAAAAATTGTAGCAAATAAAATATTTTTCATAAAACAAAAATTGCATTAAAATCACCTAACTTTCCCTTGCTGTCATGGTTACAACAGTTTAATGCGAAAATGTTTAAGCATGTTCAGACAAACTAAGACTCAAAACTTCCCAAAAACTGTAAGTTCTAATAATCAAACAAGTCAAAACACCATTGAAAAAAGCGAGACAAAATGCGGAAATTCACCCTCTGAAGACAGCTCCATAGCTTGCAAAGTGCGCAGGAGAGAAAAGAATTAAGAATTCATTTGATTGTCACTTTCATACTCTTAGTTAGATCTCTATGCTTAAAGCTTAACAATAAAATTCTTCGACTGTTTTTTTTTTTTTAATTCTAATTCTAGCTATTTCAACTAAAGAAATTAATAAATATAAATTATTTTTAGGCTATATTCTAAAACCTCTATTCATGATACATAATGTATACATTATTTCAAACATCAGAACATAAACAAATAAAATATCTTCTCAATGTGATAAAAGTTAAACAAATAAAATTATGAAAGCTATGAAAATACATACCGTACTGATAAATTTGTAATGGCAAGAAGTGTAGCTCGTTTCAAGCAAGGTTTCACTCTAACTAATCCTTTTAACAGGACACCTTGCAGGACAGAGTATAGCCCTTTAGTAACAAGATGGCCCATAATATTTGCACATAGTTGGTTCATTGCTGGCTTTAATGCTTCTCCTGGAGAAGTATGATAGGAAATAAGTAATCAACAATATGATTTTTCTCAACACTGACACTCATATGTCAAGTCAAATATATTTTATTTCTCTTTTCACTTTGTTTAATTAATCTTTTGCAGTCATCATAGACATGTATAATTTTCTCAATTTTCATTGAACTTCCAGAAGCTTGATCCATTAATAATAATAATTAATAAAATTAATAGAAATAAGTAAAAATAATAACAATCACTAAAATTAATACAGTAAAACCTGTAAAGTTGACCGCCCTTGTAAGTTGACCACATGTCTAAGTTGATTGCTACTCTCAGGCACATAGTATCTATATCATATAATTCAACCTCTATAAGTTGACCACCTGTTTAAGTTGCCCGAGTAACATCAACTCATCGGCCGTTCATCGGAATCCGATCAAACTTTGATCGGCCAATGATTGGATTCCGATGAGTTTTCATCGGAAATTGCTCCAATATGTCTCATCGGCAATTGTAGAATCCGACCATCGAAATCCGATGAATTTTGCTCCCTATACCGATGAGATTTGGAGCAATATACGAGCAGTGATGTTCCGAGGCGATGAATTTTGGATGAAAATACGATGAGATTTGGAGCAATATACGAGCAGTGCTGTTCCGAGGCGATGAATTTAGGATGAAAATACTATGAGAAGTAGTAACAACCGCGATATCCCTTTAAGACCTGAAATATTTTCTTGAGAGCACATGCAAGCAAGGGTTTTCTTGCCTCCTAAAGCCTGGAAAGATACTAGTGCCGCTATCTGTCGAAAAAATGGATAATACACATCATTGGCTAACCAGCACGATCGTCCGATTCCGGCGTTTGTTACATATAATGATCTAGGAAGCTAAAATTTGAATGTTGTTCCACCCGCACAATCGTGTAATCTGGGGCTTAAAGGGATATAGGGACAAGCAGGAGGAAAAAAATTAACAGTGGGAAGGGGGGTCCGCCATCTTGGATGATAACATGACACTTCCACTATCTTGAAAACTTTCAGGAGGGGTATTTTCGGTTGACGTCGTTTAGAACAATTATTTAATATATTTTATTATTTTTTTAATAACTTGTTTATTTAATTTCTAATTTCTTACTTTTGATGAACGTGATTCATGAGTTCAATCTAAGTCGATTTAGCCGGGAATCGAACCCTGGACCTCTGGAATACGAGATTCATATGCTAACCATTAGACAAGTAATGCTTTTTCCAAGGAGGAAAGTAATGTGTTAAATGGAAAATCATTTGTGGCGCCATCTATCGGGGGGCAAAGCCATGACAGATTTCTGAAAAGAAAGTGAGAATTTTATTCAGTGAATATACTTGTGGCGCCAGCTAGTGAAGAGTCGGAGTCGATCCTTTTGCCCACAAACAGAGTTGGAGTCGGTAATTTTGGGAGTCAAATTGAATGGAGTGGAATTGTTTTGGAGATAGAGAGAAATCATTCAAGAGTGGGAGTCTCACTTTGTTCGCAATTCCAGTGAGGTAATCAGGGTTGGAATCGTGGAGTTAAAGTTGAATTGATTTTGCAGCAAATTGGAGTAAACCCTTCCAAAATCCAGGAGTTGGATTCGGAGTAAAAGTCAGTCATTTTTCCTTCGATTCTCAACCCTGAATGTTGAATCGTATAGCCTTATGTTTGATCCATAGTCGGATTATTCAAATAATAAAACTTATCCTATTTTAACAGTTGGGAGATTTCCAAAAATTTTAGATTGGGAAAATTTTTATCGGAAAATTTAAACCACCTACTTGTTTTCCGATAAAATGTAACTCGGCAAATTTTCATCGGAAAATTTGATCGTTACGATCTCTTTTTCCGATGAAATGTAGCTCGGCAAATTTTCATCGGAAAATTTGATTGTTAAGATCTCTTTTTCTGATGAAATGTAGCTCAGCGAATTTTCATCGGAAAATTTGATCGTTACGATTTTGTTTTTCGGTGAAATTTCGCTCGGTAAATTTTCATCGGAAAATTTGATCGTTACGATCTTTTTTTTCCGATGAAATGCAGCTCGGCAAATTTTCATCGGAAAAATTGATTGTTACGATCTCATTTTATGATGAAATGCAGCTCGGCAAATTTTCAGCGGAAAATTTAATCGTAAGGATTTAGTTTTCCGATAAAAAACAGCTCATCGAAAACCGTTTTCGGATTCTGATCGCAACGATATTAGCGTGCATTACGCGATGAGTTTAGGAGGAGTCAATGATCGGCCAAGCAAAATTCGATGAGTTGATGCTACTTGGGTGACCACCAAAGTAGTGCACCACAAGTGGTCAGCTTATACAGGTTTCACTGTAACAATAAATAAATTCCAATCATATGAAAACCCATTGTGAGTGACTAATCCACCAAAATAGGTTTGAATAAATATACTGGCATGGGAAGGTAAAAGGCAGTAACTGCAAAAATGAGTTTTTGAGATACTTGTAGAAACGTGTTTTGGATTCCATACTAACAACAGGAAAACACTGAAATTTGACATCTTTTGTATGCTTTATTTTCAGTGAAAACAAATAATCGAGCTTGTACAATAAAGCAAATGTGAAATAAATGATATAAATGTAAAAAAAAAGCAGTTATTGCCTTCTTAGAGCAGTATGGTTCATAACACCTAGAGTTGTTATTTAAGTTACAATAAATCAGAGGATTGTACGTTCATACATGTTGAAGTTGGTATATTTTGAACAATTTTTGATTAAATCATAATGAATTAAAGGCATTTTACAAACATAAAATAAAAGCCACTACGTAATACAAAATCTTTTTCATTCCCTTTTTCATAATTTACAAATAATTAATTTTCTAAGAAATATTTTAAGCACATAATAGAGTAATAATAATAATAATAAACACACACACACACACACAAAATGATCATAAGTCAAGCTCAGTCAGTGCTAACTGAAATTAATAACAATTTATATGTCTATGCAAGTAATTCAAGACATAACATGTATCAGTACATTGTTCATACAAACATACTGATTTTGAAATGACTTAATCTTAGATTACTAATAAAATAATACTAAAATAACAAAATAAGAAAGAAAGAGTTCTTTAACAAAATAACACTCAAAATAGCACTAAATGACCCTAAAAATAAAAACAAACATAACACGAAAGGCACAATTAAAAAAAAAAAAACAATATCAAATGCCAATTTAAAAACATAAGTAAGAAGATATTCCTTACCACTAGCATTGGATGGCAGTTAGTTAAAGTGAGAAATTACCTTGTTTGTTATTCAGCACTTTCCATGTTCCAGTGCTAGTGAATGTTACCAACATATGAAGATATAACATCATTGATTTAGAATCTTGAGGTCTCTCAGGCTATACAATAAATTAGAATAAAACAAATATGAGTTTGAAAAAGATTATACTTAAGAACATTTATTCAGATTCAAAGAATTCTTTTATTTAAGAAGATTACTAAACCACTAAAAGTATCCAAAACATATTTGCAACTACAGTAAACTTCCAATTATGAGCGGATCGGATTATCTGCAAGTCAATCTACAACCAGGAATGTGTATATTTTCACAGCAAAAAGCAAATATTAATGGCTGTTTTTTTGTCAAAGAGTTGTAAATATAAACTCAGTTGCTTTTGTTTTATTTATTTTATGTGCATTCTTCATTGTCCATAACCCTTGTTCTTTATTGATGTTAAGTTCTATTTTGCAAAACTGCAAAACATTTTTAGTTTCTAGAAAGTACTATGCATCAATACAGCTAAGTTTTTGAAAAAGAACAATCTTCATCTCATTTGTGCCTCATTTTAGCCATTTTGTGCTTTATTCGAGGCACTTGTACCATCCAATTTCGCGGATAATCGGGAGTTTACTGTAATGGATTATATGAATGACTAAATATTATTGGGACAATGCAAATAAAATATCCAATTAAGTACAGAGTAGTAACTGTTCCCTACTACAACCTCAAGTAATCACAAGGCAGTTCTGGCATTTTACATTATAGAAATTTTTGCTATTTTGAAGGTTGTGTTTCTTGGCGTGGCTGAAGCTGAACTGCAGAAAACAAATCCTGTGATAATGGCTGAATTTGGTGTCCACCAAATGACAATTTCTCACCCTTATTATGCAGGCTTTGTGATTTTTTTGATTTAAAAAAAAAATCAAAAAAGTCGGATTTTTTTTATTTAAATCGAATTTTTTTTTATTTAAATCAGATTTTTTTGATTTTTAAAAAAAAATCTTCTAAAACTTGTAGATATTAATTACTTTACATTTATAAACGTAATATATTTCATACAATACATGAATCAATTCAGCTTACTTTTAAAATTAAGACAAGTTCTCTAACTATTCAATACATTTTTAAGAAGTTATAAATGTATTATAATGTTTAGATAAGATGTGATTTTGTTTTATGCTTCGCTTAAAGACAAGGTTTCCAGCATCATGTACGTTTTTAGTGAAAAATAATATGTTTCTTAACTACATTAGTTATGATGTATAAGAAAAACTGCAATTTTTTATTTTGTTCTAAACTAATTTTGGAGTAAAAGCAACATTGCAAGAGTGAAAATCTGTTACACATACAGAAAGAGGGACCAATGAAGTTTTGCCTGTTGAAGTTAAGATAGTATAATGCAGTGTAGTTAAACTTAGAGCAATCATTCAAAAAATGCAAAATTAATTTTAAAAAATAAAATCAATTGATTTTAATTAATGATTTTCTTTAAAAAGTCACTTGATTTAAATCAATGGTTTAAAAAAAAATCACTTGATTTTAATCATGCTCTAAATCAAGCTGATTTAAATCAACGAACCCTGCTTATTAGTTGTGCAATGGTAAAGGTTGAAAAATCTAAATGTTGAAAAATTATTAAAACGTTACCCATAACTGACGATCTGAAAAAAAAAAAAAAAACTAAGTTTAACAATTCCACCATTGATTTAACAACACATCAGTTATACAATCATGCACAACAACAAAGGATTTTTGTTTCAATGGAAAAAACATTGTGTGATGGCTTCCAAATAAGAAAAGTTCATTTGACTTTTCTGTGTACTTTTCTATTACAATAAAAAGTTTTGCCGCATCAACATTATCAAAGTTGCAGAACTTTTAAAGCACAGATTAAGTTTTAAATATATTTTGAGGAAAGAAGCTGGCACTATGCAATCCATCAAAAAAAAAAAAAAAAAAAAAAATTAAACAGGATGATGAAAATACAAAATAAAGACTTTAAAAAATGTTTACATGGAACTCACATTAAAAAAAAAGGATGCAAAATTAAAAAGATAAATTTTACAAATATTTTAAACATAAATAAATTAGAGTCAACCTTTAAGGATTTTAAATATACACAGCATTGCCATAATAATGTTTTCAAATGATGTATCCATGCAACAG
The DNA here is from genome assembly GCF_026930045.1 of Uloborus diversus. NCBI lineage: Eukaryota > Metazoa > Arthropoda > Arachnida > Araneae > Uloboridae > Uloborus > Uloborus diversus. Next base: position 30,728,849 of record NC_072735.1, read on the forward strand.
CAAGTTCTTTATTGAAGGCCACCGCAATGTAACTTTTCTAGAAATGAAAGTAAGAAAATTAATCAAAGTCACAAGAAAATACATTTTACATAAGCAATGATAAGATTAATGCAAACATTAAAAAATATATAAGTATAAATATGAAAAATTACAATACTATTCAAGCTATACGAAGCCTTTCAGGAAAAATAATATGGTTATGCCGGAGGTGAACATCCTCCTAGAGCGATGGCACATCTCTTCCCAAACACTTGAGTCCCAAGCAGTGTTGCCAAATGGTCAAATCCAGATTTCCCCAATTCCCTTCCAACATTTCCCCAAAAAGCCATGTTTTCTATCAAAATTCCCCAAATTCAAAAATTATTTTTCCACTAATATTTTTATAAAATGAATCGACTTCCTCTAATATTTTTGTCTCTTGAAAATAAAATTTTTCCCCAAATAGCCAAATTTTCTTATAAAAATTCCCCAATTTTTTTTCTACCCATTTTCGCTTTTTTTTTTTTTTTGTCTTCTTTATCTTTACTTTAGTAATAATAAAGCTGAAAGTCACTCTCTCTGTCTGTCAGGATCTCTGTGACGCACATAGCATCTAGACCGTTCGGCCGATTTTCATGAAATTTGGCAAAGAATTAGTTTGTAGCATGGGAGGTGCACCTTTAAGCGATTTTTCGAAAATTCAATTTTGTTCATTTTCTATTCCATTTTCCCGAGCAAAATTATCATAAGATGGACGAGTAAATTACCAAGCTATCATAACGTGGAACCGTAACGTGGGCAAGCCAATTGGCGAGAAATTCATCATGCATTATTTGTAAATATGCAGGGGAACCAAAAGACCTTTTAATTTTCCACTACGGGCAAAGCCGTGCGGGTGCCACTAGTCATGAGCGCCTGACCGAAAGATAAGAAATAGCCAAAGGTTTTTTTTTCTACTTGCATTTACTACTCTGTTTCTGTATGTATATTTAAACTATGATTTTTATATATATTTATCCAAGAACATTCTTCATCACACTTATTTTTACCTGTTTCACGTATCAACTAGGTACTCACGCAGAACATTAATGCGAATTCCGTAACATGTTCCACATAATGCGAAATGCGAATTCCATAAAGTTGAGCAAAGCTAAACCAATGCTGTTTGATACAAACAATGTAACTACTACTTCTTGACGCAAATCTAAATACAAAAAAAAATTCTTTTTTCGCCCCGAGGTTTTTTCCCTCAGGTTCTCCCCAAGTAAAAAATTTTTCCCCAAAGAATTCCCCTCAAAACCCATTTACCCAAAATTTCCCCAGAGAGCACCAGATTTCCCCAAAATGGGGAAATTTCCCCCAATCTGGCAACACTGGTCCCAAGAACTAGATCCCCCAAAAGTTTCAATGCCGCAGTCTGCCTTGTGAACCCGCATTTGTTACATGATTGCGTTTTATACAAGAGAAACCAAGTTTGTTCAACTAGTTTTTTGGCTTTGTGAAGAGATTCGCAATAACGTAACATTTGAATAAAGAATTGTACTGAATAAAAGCACTGAATTCAGATCTATTTAATTGATTTTACTAGCTTTCTTGTAGCCTAATTTTTAATTACACTTTTTTTAAAAAATAACACTTTAAAAGTTTGGTCCCCTCATATTCAGCTTCATCAAAATGTTCAGTATTTAAAGAGACAGATTGAAATTCTTGCATTGTTTCATTAATTTTAGAAAATATACCAGCCAACCCAAGTACCACATCACAAACTACTTAGGCGAATTTCTTCCATTGAGTCCTTTTCCAAAAATACTGCAGCGGTTCTACTCTATTAAACCCTCATGTGCTCATATAATACATAAAGTCAGCACTGTCTTCCCCTTTGTCTGAATCAAGCTCATTGGCAAAGCCAACAATGTCTTGAATTACATCAGTTTGTTTAAGACACATGATTGGATACCGATCTCAAACTTTTTAACGTTTTTTCTCACATGCCTTGCATAGTTGCATATACTTATTTGTCATTAAACCACAAGCTGATTTAATGTTTTAAAACTATCTAAAATTCTGTATTATTTATCAAAATATTGTGAATTGTTACAACACCGTCTTTTGTTGCTACTATATCTATGGGAAAATTCATCATCAGCCAAAACTTGATCCGTTGTAAGTGGAAGTGAGCGTTAAACAGATAGATTGCAAAATAATAAGTATCTATAGTCTAAAGAAGGATTGCAAGACAGATGACAAAACATTCAGTCATTTAATAAAAAAATGAAGCATAAAATTTTGTATTCCAACAATATTTTTAGTTCAATAAGATTCATGATTAAAACTACCTTGTTCAAAAAATAATGAAAAGAACAAAATTATCCTGCAGCACAGAAAATTTACAAAACCTTTGTCCTAAGCTTATAGATTTGAGGAGGTTAGGTTGTATAGTAAATTATTTAACTTACTTTCAAAGAATCACTATCAATGCTTGCTATGATGTATTTACATAATTTTTCAAATCTCTATAAAAGAAAAGAAAAAAGATTTTTTGTTATTACATTTGAAACAAAAGGAGAAGAATAACAAGTGACAAAAAAGTAATTTCAGATACATTACTTCTTTATCATTGGTGTCTTCATTGATGAGAAACATCAGTCTTCTTATGATTTTATATACATCAAGTGCTAAAGACAGCAGAATTTAATTATGTTAGTAACATTTGAAAATGGTTGGTTACACAAAATCTTAGACTGGATTAAAAAGAGAGAAGAAATATAGACTAATTAACTTTATAATTTCTTATTTCGTGCAAAGAATTATATACACCAAACTGGAAAGTTATTAATGTACTCTATTCATACATAATTAAAAATTATTTACACTTCTTAAGGTTTAATTCACACAAAAGGCTAAAGTTTTATGAAATGAGCAAAACTTCCTTTTTTTTTGCACATAGCAAAATTTAATTTTTTACAGTACCAGTTTCACATTTTTACTTTCTTCTATATCTAATATATAGAAGAAAGTATTGGATTTGTGCAAATTTTTGAATTTCGACGGGATTTGAACGTTTTGAGGTGTGCTGAGTTCATTTTGACCATTCTTGGAAAATGTCTGCTTGTGTGTGTGTGTGTGTGTAACGTATGTGTGTGACCAGTTTTTTGCGGCCCCTCTACAGCAAAAACTACCACATGAAACCGAACGAAATTCGGTACACATATGTGTACCTATGTGAATTTGTGCCCATTGGTTTTTGGTGTGAATTCCTCGAAGGGGGGTGGAGCAATGGGACCTTTCTTGAGTTATGCGTGCCTGCTATTACTCAGGAAGTAACTGGTGGAATCAAACAAAATTTGGTCCATATGTTGCCCCTAACAGGAGTAGGTGTTGATTCAATTTTGGTGTTAATAGCTCAAACAGGGGTTGAGTTACAGAATGTTTTTTGTCGTCAATTGTGACTGCTGTATCTCAAGAAATTAAAGAACGGAATCAAATAAATTTTTTTCGACAAGTAGCCCTTAGAGGGTATAAGAGCTGATTTTATTTTGGTGTCAACAGCTGAAAAGGGGATTGTGCAATCGATCGTTCTTTTTTTCCCATTGTGAGTGCCATATTTCAAGAAGTAATGCAACATTCTAAATGAAATTGGGAATAAATGTGAATCCATATGTAAACAGGCGTTGGTTCAATTTTGGTGCCAATCGCTCCATGGGGGCTGATTTTTTTAAAAAAATTTTCGTGTGAATAAAGATAGCTCCATAACTGCAACAATAAGAAAGATAAATCGTAATAGACTGTCGTCAGCGTATTTCGCATGATATTAGTTGTTGGAAAATGATCAGCAAATCACGATGATTTAAAACTCTTTAACTGTTGCCATCTTGTGTTTGTTAACAAATAAATGTTTGCAATTATCTTAAGCAATGCTTTTAAAATAATTTTGAATTAAATTCTTTGCTTTGCTTTTGAGATAAATCAGGAATCGGAATGGTCGTCAAGTTTTGGCGAGTGTAATTTTGTTTTTGTTGGGAATATTGCTTCCTCGTCAAGCATGAGGAAGGATCAGAATTATAAGAAAGAAATAGACTAAATGTTTCACGATGGCCACAACATACTAGTTTTTTTTTTTTTTAAATTTGCTTTGCCCTCTACTTGTATGGTTTATGGACAAGAAAACAACACGTCTGGATCTACGAGGCATAGGAGATCATGAGGCAAATAACTTGCCAAGTCTGCGGGTATGTAGATCCGGGCCTGCACACTAAAATAAAACTGCAAATTGGCACCAAAGATCAAAATTCACCAAGAGGGGATACATTATGTCTGTGCTTATCACCTGAAGAACAAGTAACATAATATTCCAAAAAAAAAAAAATATACTGAAAACAAAAGTCATTTAGATAAAACATACATATTTAAATTTTCTCATAACCAGTTTAATATTTTGAGACAAAAAACTTACCAAGAGGCAATTTGTTTGATTCATTAAATACCATAAATATCTCATCAAATTCTTTCCATACATCATGTTTTAATTTCTGACGAGCAAAATAACCTCGAGCATAGGACTAAAATAAAGGAAATATGATTTGAATTTTATATAAAAGAATTATAAAATTCATTTAAATAAAATGACAAAGTTAGCATACATTTTCAGGGAAAAATGCATAAGTATAAATAAAAATAGATTCCTAAGTGTGATAAATCACATCAAAACAAGCTTTAAAAAAATGGTTAGTTTAAATCAATAGCACTAACCGTGGTGATATGGTTGGTAGTTAGAGTATCTTTCTGTCATACAGCTATTGCAGGAAGAGATTTCAAAACAAACTTAACTTAAATAAAAGGTCTCCTTCATTTTTTCCCAATAAAATTAAGGGTTCCCAGACTGTGTTTATTTTTCAGCCTAAGATTAGGTAACAACTGTATTCATCACCTAACTTGAGTGGCCTTGTGGGCACTTGTAAGGAGCCTTTAGGGTCCGAATACAGTCTGGAACGAATTTTCAAAACATAAAGCCTGATAACGTAGTTCTAGGCTATCTTTGGTCACTCAGGCACCCAGATCCCCGCCTGCCAGGTACCTTATTGCAGTAATTTGTAATGAAGCTGATATCAGCCTCAATAATGTCCAAGGGTAGCAACACGGCCTCTGGGCCTTTACTTGTTCAATAAACAAGAGAATATTTTTGGAATCAAATAAGATGCACATTCATCACAAACACTAGCGGGTTAAAGACCAACTTCTGAGGAAATTTTGACACTTTTGACTCAGGCATAACAATTAGTTAACCACACATTTTGACAGACTGCTACATATGGCAGTGCAAGATCGGGGGGGGGGGGGGGGGGGGGGGCAGCAATATAGGGACCTTGCCCTGGGCAGAAACTTCTCAGGGGCGTTAAATTACCCATATTTCAGTATTTTTTCATTGCAACTCTATATAAAAGCTTGAAGAAAGATAATGATATGTAAGGGCGGCAGTTTCAAGATTTTGCCCTGGACTCGAAAAATCTTAGATCCCACCCTGACTTGCGGTAAATACAATTCCAAAGTATTGCTGAATTCAATGCTCCACTGGTCTGCATGAAAATTGATCACGTAAACTTTTTGAAAAAAAATTACTCCCATCCTCTAAAAAATAATAACTGAACAATGTGCTGGACAGACTCAGATAAGATAGAAAAACGAGCAAAAAGGTTCTTCAGTAGATCCTGGTTTTATGCGGGTTTATTTTACATGGTTTCGATTATATGCGCTTTAAGATTTGACTTTTATTTTATTTTATGTGGATAAGTTTCAGTTTTCGCCGATGGGACAATGCAAACAGATAAAATTTTTAGATGACGCCAGTGGTCATGGATGTGTTAATGCTCTGCAAAGAATTACAGAGAAAAATTCTTAATGACTGCCAAAAGTCTATCATAGCCAACTCTTTTTTATGAACAGAACACGAAATTAATTTATGTTTTCTTCATGCATGTTGTGCATAAAAATCGATATAGGTACACATTAAACTTATTATACAATTAGTCATCACTAGAATGAAGTAGTTTTTTTTATCTACAGAACCTAACCTCAATTTTTACTCAACTATTGAGTCTAAATTTAAGCAGCATTTCCGTTTACGTACATAAGTTAGTGAAATCAGACTGTGTGCATGAATGGGGGGAGCAGGGAAGGGGTGCTTTTGTTACTTAAAAAAGGTACAGAAACAGTAAAGTGTAGTAAGCAAAAATACAGAGTGATGCCATCCCCCTGCATCTCTTCTTGGTTACCCCAATGGTTATCTGCTAATGCAAATCTTGCATAATTTTTAAGTTTTTGGTTTAAATTTCATGCCTCAAATGTTTTTAAAATGTCTATTTCACAGCACGTACTCTCCAACATTTTGCGTGGGAGAGTCTGAAACTCCAACCTTCTAGTGAGTAATTTGAACCTTAAGTCAGTTATACTCCAAATTATGAAACTCTGCACCTGCCTATTCAGTGTACTGCAGTTCTATCCAGACTACAATATCTTAGACCAGCGGTAGGCAACCCGTCGATCCTGATGGACTGGTCGATCTCAAACCCATTTTGAGTCGATTGAGGCAATATTTTGAATTCTGTTTTTTGCTTGAGTAGGACTATTTAACATTAATTTCTGGAACTAAGTTGGGTTTAACCTCTAAATTAAAAGTTATTTAAAAAAATTCCAAACTTTTTATCGTCACTGGAACTTTTCAGTCACTATTTATCAATTTTAAAGCACACATTATACTTGTGGCTACAAATATTCTGATATTGGCTAACCAAAACATTATTTTTGCAATTTAAAACAATTACTCAATAAGCATCAACATATTTTTTTTTATATAAGAGTTGACCTAAAATTTGAAGTGAGCATAGTCTAACTTAACCCTGTATGCAAAACACTCATTTTAATCTATTGTATATGCACCATAAGAAGGGGGCTCCTTACAAGTTGATCTTGTGTTCACATTAAACTTGGAAAGTAGATCTACGGTCAATTTAGGTTGCCGACAGCTGTCTTAAGACTTTCTCATTCAATAGGTATTAATCATTTAGTTATTTATTTAAAATTGTTCAGTGGAAAGCTGTTAGTTTTTCAACATTTACTCCAGGATTCTACATTGTGTTGGATAATTAGAATACATATTCTGTCTGTGTTAACATCATTTTAAACCAACTTCATGCAGTCACTTACTCAGTAGGGAAGATTAATAGTAAACTTGACGATCATGATACTTTGGCATCAAATTGAGCCTGTGAGAGGAATGTTTTTCCTTCTCCATACATAAACAAAGAGTTGGGGAAAATCTACTTGCACAGCATTAAAAAATTGATATTGTTCATGCCAGAGCATTTTTTAACATAGGTACTACGCGACACCAATGTCGCATAGTGAAAAAATTCTGTTGCCTAGAAGATGCAAAATCAAACTACTGGGCGACATTCGAAAATTCAACAATGGTTCCACTCCTCGTTTTTGTAAAAGGATTTCAGACCTTTCTTTTCTTTCCCCTTGAGCGACAGAATTACATCGGGCATTTTCCAGCTGTCAACCAAAAACAGTTTTCTCTTTTTTTCCCTACTCGTTAAAAACCGCCCGACTGGTTACGAAAACATGTCATCCCCTGCGGGTTAAGGGGTGCTAATTGTTGTCGCCATCCAGTCATCATTGTACCGTACATCGGGTAGACTCAGTGGTGTTGGTGTAAATTCCAGACTAATCAGTAATTCACTCGAGGTGTGATGATTTTTAGCGGGAACTTGAGGGCTTATGAACAAAATGGGGCAGTTTAGAGTAAGAGTTTACGAATGAAAGGCGCTTTCGTTGACAGATTTTTTTTTTCTCTCCCCACCACTCAACATGAAACGTTGTTCTTTCCTTCATCAAAAAGGTAAGAGAAATAAATGATTATACTTTAATTTTAATTTGTTATTTAATTCAAATACATACGCTTTTTATTTTAATATATGTCTGAATAAATAAGAAGAATGTCGGGATATGGTTTAGAGAGATGTTTTTCAACCTTTTTTTACTCATGGGCCACATTGCAAGTTTTTGGAGATGAGGCGGGACAACAATACTTCGCACCCCCCCTCCTTCCCTCCACCTGCCACATACATCCATAACTTTTTTTAGAATAAACGCTCCGTAGCATGGGGCAGGGGCGGATACAGAAAAATCTTTTGAAGGGGGTCCAGTAAATTGAATGCCTCTACCCCCACACACATACATTCGCTGTTTCATAACAAAGTTTTCGTGAATTTATTTTAAAATGTTTTATTTATTTATTTGTTTATTTTTTTAATATTCCTTCTGTGAATATGAATCTACTTCTATAAGTTCCTGAATATTATTTACTAACTAGAAAATCGCCCGTCAATGGTGATATTTTGATACTTAAAATTATAACCCTAACTCCAGTGGATTAACCCAAAACTCCAGTAGGTAGCGTTCATTTTTGACCATCTTTTCTTTTCTTTATTTCCCCGAAATGACACAGTCTTACCAGTAAAACTGTTAAGTTGCCGGATCGAGTTCAGCCTTGTCTTTCCTTGTAAGGTCTTTCCCAGCATGTTAAACATCACCAAAACAAATTATCAAATTATCATGCCGTGGCGCAAGTTTCATTGTTAAAACACGCGGGTTACTCGATCATTTGCTATTATATATATGAAGATATGATCCCTCCGAAACTAAAACCTGGATGCGACCATGCATGTATTTGTCTTCTAGAAAGTGGTAAATGCTAGCCAAACGTTCGTTTGTATCACGTCTCGACATATTTAAAAAATACTAATTGTTCTTTGTTCTTATTTGTAACAAACACATCTGTTTCGTTTCAAATGTGCATATTTGATGCGTCTGTTCTTGGTTATGCAGAAATAAATCACCAGGGTCATTTTCCAAACTTTTGCCTAAACAACATTTGAAAAATTTCAAACATAAATATCATCAATTGTTTTATTTATTTCGGGAAAAATTTCTTGTAATAGTTTATTTTTAAGGGTACAATCATATTCGAGGCAGTGAGAAGCAAAAGGATGCAAGTGGCAAAATTAAAAATTTGGAGATAGCCAGTGCAAATGGTGGTGAACCCCTTCTCTGTCTTGGGGCAAGAGATGGTACTAGTAGTCCTGGTAGGTGCTGCTGTACAGCATAATTTAGAAAAAAAATCCAATTAACGAAAGTCTTCTTTATACGCGCTTTACTCGAAACTTGAAATTGTCCACTTGCATCCCTTTGCTTCTCAATGCCTCATTTGAGCTTAGTATTTCATACAACTAGAGATATTTTACTTTAAAAGTAAATTTTTCACCTTCAATGTCATGAGTGTTACTGGACAACATGACAGTATTTTTTTACAGAAGTATTTAAATGTTTATTTTTACGAAAAATCAGACATTTCATGAATAAATTTGTTCCTTGAATTGCATAAAAAAATAATAATTTTTAAATAAAAATGCACAATATTCATCGTCATGAGTGTTACTACGTATCATATTTTCACTGCCTGTCAAAATTATAAATGAAAATGAAAAAAAAAAATATTTTAAAATAATATTGTTAGAAAGATAACATTGCTTTTAAGTAAGCTACAAATTTTAATAGAGTTATTACGCATTTCTTTTGTTTTTTTGAATTGTATTTCAGAACTTGTTTACTAGGTAAAACTCACAACACATATGATTAGACTTTGTTAAGATGTGCCGTTTCCGTTAATAATCGTGGTTTTTCCAAGAAATAGCCATATGATTTCTTTTATTTTAACTACACATTAAAAAAAAAATTATTGATTCCATCAAGGAAAAATTAGTGAACGAGTCGCGATAATACGTTCTTTTGAGTTTGAAACCAGTGAGTTAAAGGTATTCTGCCACTCTAGGCATCTGACTCCAGCATTACTTCTTTAGCAAACAAAACTGCTTTTGTTCAAAATATGCAGTGTGTTTTGTGTTCTTTTTAATTATCTATATCCGTAACCTTACCAAAGATAGTCTAGAATGCAATTTTAAGTTTACAAATTAGAAAAGTTTCCTGAGATGGGAAATGTTCTCGTATTGGAGGCCTTTCAATCTCTTCTCTTCTTAAATCCCCATAGATTGTTTTCGATTTTTCAATTTTATTTTTATATGATAGAGTAACATGTATGAACATCATAGGTGAAAAAAATTTTGCGATACGATAAATAGTTTTTTTTTAAATTAATTTTTAAAGTTCAAGTTTTTGTGACGTCAAATGGCATAGTAAGTGACGTCATGCCCTCTTCCGATAGGGGAGAAGCTGAAGGTCACGCATTCGACTTCGAAGACGAAACGTAAAAGGCTTATCTCCTCGCATTTAACTCCTCGCGTTTCTGGAACATTAAACCTCTAATCCTCTCGGAAATATTCGAATAAAATCATTGATGTTACACGAGGAAGATTATTTAGATTGCGCTTTAACGAATCCGGTCTCCATAGTGTGTTCAAAAGGATTATTAAATTTCTAAAAAATAAAAATATCAGAACGCTCAAAATGTTCCTAGCGAAAACAAGGGATCTTCGGCGGAAGGCTGCACATTCGCGCCCTGTAACGTAGGCTCGTGAAGAAGAGTGCACCTTTGCGCGTGGATTTTTAAAAATTCATTAAAAATCAACCACGGTGTCTTAAAATTCGGCGATGGTGAATTTTTTAGTTTTGAGGGTCAATTAACAATATCCAATAGCCAAAATATGAACATTTAATAGGTTGCAACTTCCCTATTTAAACCAATTTCTGAGGGAGCTCTCCAAACCTCTTCTCCCCTACTATTACCAAAAATAATTAGAATGCATTTTTAAGGCAGCTAGTTAGAAAAATTTCCTGGTGTGGGGCTTTGAGTCTTTCCTTCACGTAACATCATGAAAATATGGTATTAACCTGCGTTTTTAGCACTACAATTGCAAAAAAATTCCACCGGAGAACCCCCGAACCTCCCTCTTCTTTACATAATTGGAGATAATCTTTGCGTTTTTAAAAAGGCTTCAATTTTGAAAAATGAGTTAGAGAAGGGTGGTCCTCAGATCCCTTAATATTACGAAAGACAGAATGCATTTCTAAGATTACAAATGAGAAAAAATTTCTGGGAAGGGCCTTGAAATCTCTCCATAGACAGGGGAGCGCTACCAAGCCATTTCTCCCCTAACATGACTAAAGATCGTCTAAAATGCGTTTTTACGACTACAAATTTGAAAATTTTCCTGGGGAGAAACCCCGGAACCCCTTATCTCGGAGTTAATATTATAAAGCAAGATATTATCTTTTCCCGGTAATCTAATACGCGAACTCGATTACTTACAATCAGGTTCTTTTTGTCAATATTTAGATCTATTAAAGGTTTACTCCTAAACCAGAAGCTGAACCTATTATCTTTGTATGTATTTAAGATTTGCTTGAATTAATTGAAGGGCCGCCAGTTCCATACGTCCCCTACGTTTTTGATCTCACGACGGATATAAAAAGATACATATATAGCAACAGTTAGACATTTAATTATTTTAAACTTATGTCGCCTAGTGAAAATTCCTTAAAAAATGCTCTGATTCATGCCAAAAATGTAGCAATCTTGCCAATTTCCCCAATTATCAAAATATCCCCACTAAGTAACTAAGTGGTTTATGCTTCCCTTAGAGAAAAACTAAATTGAGTAGTTTTTAAAAATATGTGATATGAGAGATTAAATGTAGTTCTCAAATTCTATGATTAAGCTCTTACAATTGCTTTTCTAGAGCTACGTGACAACTGAACTAACTGAATGAACACTTAAAAGTTCAGTAATATATGATCTACGCGAAAGAAACACCGAACACAGAAAATATAATTTTACTTTCAAATGCAAAGAAAATTTAAAAGCTATTAATAATTACCTGAATAGTTATGGCAGCTTGTTCTTTTTTCCGTTCTTGTGCCCGTTCCAGTCGAGCAGCTTTCGCTTGCTCTAGAAACTGATCTTTACTACTTACATTGCTAATTTCAAACATTTTCGAAACGACTCTAAGGGTAAACAGAGCAATATATTGGAAAAGAGGAGACGTTTATCATTTGAAGTTTTAACATAAAGAGCAACTAATAAATGTGAATCAACAAGTTTGTATTAAAATATCTGCTTACTTTTTAAAAGGAGAAGAATAACGAGTTCAAGAACTAATTAAAGCTTCATTTTAAAGGTCAAAGAAGCAAGCCAAAGGTAGTAATAAATGACAATTTTCTAATAGTTACATGACGTAAGCCAAATTAAATGATTTTGGACAAGCGCTACAATTTTGTTCATGGCAGCAACGTTAAAGCATCAAAGCTGTATCGGATTTATGAGATGGCAGTCAATTTGATTCTCATACATAGTACATGAAATAATGACATGAAAAATTCGCTGGAACATCCATTTGTTTGTTGTTTCCAAAACATTAAAAGCTGCTGCCAAAGCTACAACCAAAGTTTCGTTTCATTATCGTGTTCGAATAGAGCAGCCGGTTAATTCGGGCTGACCAGGGACAAAGCGATGCGGTCTATGGCTAATGGCTGCTCTGCTGAAAAACAATTTACTCCAAAGAACAAAGAGGTCCAAGCAAAATTTCATTTCTTTTTTCAAAAATTTACACAGAAGCTAAACATAATAAGTAAATACATAATAATAAGTCAATACATTAATTACAATACCTTGTTAAGTTTTATTATAACCTGTTTAGGGGACCAGTGTTCACACCAGCCAAAACAAAACAATAAATAAATACTACGAAAATCTAATAACAATTAAATGTTCTATAGACATGATACATTTAGATATTGATTGAACATTAGCCAGGGCCGATCCTAGGGTGTCGGCCGCCCGTGTGCAAAGACCTAATGTGCCGCCCCTCAAGAATAATTTGCATATTTTGACTAATCTTTAACGTCTATAGAAATCGTTCTTTATATTTCTATGCCAAGTTCGAATTTAAAAAGGGGAGGAGGAACAGAAGAATGATCTTATAAAAAGGAAGAATTTTTTTTATAATAAGAAACTCCTTATGTACAATTTATATCTTTGAAGAAAGTAATAAGATACCAAAATTTACAAGTCGTAAACACGCATTTTATAGTCTTTCTTCGGTGACATCAGAGAAGGGACGGAGGAAAGGGAAGCATGGGGGGAGGTGTCAGGGGTTCAGGGGAGGAGGATTGCTCCAAGAAAATTATCGAAATTGGCGTATGAAAAATATTTTTAGTTAATCTTTAATTGTGTTTGGTTGCAAGGACAAAAGAGTCAAGTATATTCAAGGTGCATGGAGAGATTTTCGAAATTGACGTCAAATATCGCAGTTTTAGGAACTTTTTCGAGACTTATGGTGAAAGTAATGTTGCAGTTCTTTCCTAAAATTCTTTCAAAATTGAAATCAAATTGAAGCCATTTTTTAAGACAGGAAGGATCGGCGTTCTTCCCGAAAAATCTCCGAAACTGAAATTTTAAACCCGCAATTTTAGGTGACCTTTGTTGACGTTGCAAGAGGGAGGGAGATTCAATCGTCTCCCGTCGAAAGATTTCGAAATATAAGTTTAAAACGCAAATTTAGAAATCAGCATATTTATTCCACTTATTATGAGTTACCTTGTGAGAAATTCTTGAGGAATTTTACTTGATTATAAGAAATATATGATGCGACCTGCGGCCGCCCCTTGCTTTGGCCGCCCTTGTGCGGCGCACACTCTGCACACCTGCTAGGATCGGCCCTGACATTAGCACAATACTCGACACAGGACACACATTCATCTTGCATGAAGAAAAATACAATAAAATAGTAAAAAATGAACTAAATATAATAGTAACAGATTTGGCGAAAATCTTCTTTGAAATTAAATATTTTATGAATATAAGTCGGACACTGATGAATACTCACCAATTCTTTTCAATTGTACAAAAATAAGAGGCGAATGAAGACGTCGCAGTCCCCCTCAGAGTCTGATACAAGAACTCCGGATATGCTTCCATCGGTTTTGGGTTCATTAGAATTTTTCAAATTTTCCAAAAAGACAACAATGTTTTGTCACCCGAACCACTGGTGTAGCTAAATTTTCTGCCGCCCAGGGCGGTAGCCCAATTTGCCGCCCTTTTGATGGGAAATAGTTAATACATTAAAACGTTAAAAGAATTTTTATAAGATTTAAATAAAGAAGAAAATAAGCTTATTTTTTTCCCTCCTTATTTTTCTTTCAGAATAAAAATGAGCTGATGTGTGTATCACACAGTGTTGCCAGATTGGGGGAATTTTCCCCATTTTGGGGAAATCTGGTGTTCTCTGGGGAAATTTTGGGGAAATGAGTTTTGAGGGGAATTCTTTGGGGAAAAATTTTTTCTTGGGGAAGACCTGGGGAAAGAAAAAAACCTCGGGGAAAAAGAATTTTTTTCCTGTTTAGATTCACGAAAAGAGGTAGTAGTTACATTGTTTGTATCAAATAGCGTTGGTTTAGCTTTGCTCAACTTTATGGAATTCGCATTTCGCATTATGTGGAATATATTGCTACGGAATTCGAATTATCGTTCTGTGTGAGTAACTAGTTGATAAGTGAAACGGATAAAAATAAGAGATGAAGAACGTTCTTCGATAAATATATACAAAAATCATAGTTAATATGTACATACAGAAGCAGAGTAGTAAAATGCGAGTAGAAAAAAAATATATTTGGTTATTTCTTATCTCTCGGTCAGACGCTTGTATTTATCACTAGTGGCACTGGCACGGCTTTGCCCATAGTAGAAAATTAAAAGGTCTTTTGGTCCCCCTGTATATTTACATATAATGCATGATGAATTTCTCGCCAATTGGCTTGCCCACATTACGGTTCCACGTTACGATAGCTTGGTAATTTACTCGTCTATCGTATGATAATTTTACTCGGAAAATTTTCTTAAAATTGGAATAGAAAAAGAACAAAATCGAATTTTTGAAAAATCGCTTCGAGGTGCACACCCCTATGCTACAAACTAATTTTGTGCCAAATTTCATGGAAATCGGCGGAACGGTCGAGGCACTATGCGCGTCACAGAGATCCTGACAGACAGAGAGATATCCAGACAGAGAGACTTTCAGCTTTATTATTAGTAAAGATAAAGATAAAGATAAAGAAAGATAAAGATAAAGAAGACAAAAAAAAAAAAAAAAAAAAAGCGAAAATGGGAGAAAAAAAAAGTTGGGGAGATTTTATAAGAGGCTATTTGGGGAAAAAATATTTTTTCAAGAGACAAAAATATTAAAGGAAGTCGATTCATTTTAAGAAAATATTAGTGGAAAAATAATTTTTGAATCTGGGGAATTTTGATAGAAAACATCGCTTTTTGGGAAAAAGTTGGAAGGGAATTGGGGAAATCTGGATTTGACCATCTGGCAACACTGGCATCACATGACTTCCTTTTTCTCCAATTTAATGTCATTTCCCAATTATTGGAAATTTTAATGTGATTCAATAGTTTACTCTCTAAATATCACCAATAGTGACCTAATTGAAATCAAATTTATAAAATAAAAAAATCAAAAAAAAAATCGCTAAATTTGTCGCCAAGTTGGCGACAGAACTTGGCGACCAAAAGACTGGCTATATATCGCCAAGTGTCCGCCAAATTATAGCACCACTTGAGGTTACATCGAAATTAACAATGATTTCCCCCCCCCAAAAAGGGGGCAAAAGACCCCTTTAGAAACACCCTAATGCTACCAAAAAGGAAAGTGCACAACTAGACCCCACTAGGGGTCTATGTACCAAATTTCAACTTTCTAGGACATACCGTTCTTAAGTTATGCGACATACATACGCACATATGCGCATATGCACATACGTACATACAGACGTCACGAGAAAACTCGTTGTAATTAACTCGAGAATCGTCAAAATGGATATTTCGCGTGTCTATACGTTCTTAGGCACTTATCCACGTGTGTTCGAGTCGAAAACAACTCAACATTCATTCGGGGGGGGGGAGAAAAATGGAAATTAAGGCCGTAAAAAGGAAGTATTGTATTCGCAAAAAAAATTTTCACCCAAAAATCGGCCTTAATTTCCATTTTGCTCACCCCCAAATGAATGTTGAGCTTTTTTTTCAACCTGACCGCACGTGGATATGTGCCTAGGAACGTACAGACACCCGAAATATCCATTTTGACGATCCCCGAGTTAATTACTATGAGTTTTCTCGTGACGTCTGTATGTACGTATATGTATGTGCGTATGTATGTCGCATAACTCAAGAACGGAATGTCCTAGAAAGTTGAAATTTAGTACATAGACTCCTAGTAGGGTCTAGTTGTGCACTTTCTTTTTTGGTTCCGTTCGTATGCTTCAAAGGGGGTCTTTTGCCCCTTTTTGGGGGGAAATCGTTGTTAATTTCGATGTAAACTCACGTGGTGTTATAATTTGGCGGACATTTGGCGATATATCGCCAGTCTTTTGGTCGCCAAGTTTTGTTGCCAACTTGGCGACAAATTTGGCAATTTTTTTTAAATTTTAAATTTGGTTTCAATTTGGCCACTGTTGGTGCTATTTAGAGAGTAAACATTTGAATCACATTAAAATTGCCAATAATGGGGAAATGGCATTAAATTTGAGTAAAAAGAAGTCATGTGATGCACACATCAACTCGTTTGTAAAAGGAATTAAAAAAAGAATTTCAGAGTCTCACCGAAAAATTCCAAAATTTAAGTAAAATTTGGAATTTTAAGCAATTTTTACTAACGTTTATAGAAAAGAAGCTTGGAGCTCTCTCCAGATTTTCCTTTTTCCAAAATTAAAATCAGTTTTATGCATTCTTTGGTGACGTTAGAGGGTCGGGACTTCTCAAAGGAAATTTCCGAAATTGGAGTGTTAAAAAAGCAATTTTTGGCTATCTTTGGATTCGTGAGGATATTGGGGAAGGTTTGGGGGCGCTATCCCGAAAACTTTTCAACAAAACTGAAAAACACGTAAATGTAGGCTGTCTAGTGGTGTAAGGGCCTCCCCTAACCGCAACAAAGACTGGATTTTCCTCCAAAAATATTTTCAAACTTGAAATCAATTTTAGTCGATCTTTGACGACGTTAAACATAATAGGGGACGTTCTGGAGCTCTCTGGAAATTTTCCGATGCCGAAGTTTCAAAAACGCAATTGCAGACTTATTTTAACGGCATAAGTTTCGAAATGTTTCCAAAATGCTGGGAGGTCAGATGCTTTTCCCGTCTCTCCTTGAAACTTGTTGAAAATGACGTCCCAAAAACGCGATGTTAGCCGTTGTTTGATGGACAACGTTATTAGAGAGGGTTCCGAGGGGGTTTCCCAATCGAAATCTTTTTTGAAACTGAAAGGCTTTGCCTAGAGATCACTTTACTCATTCAAAACCTTTCCTTAAAATTAATGACTAAACTAAATGTGAATCTCATTATTTGAAGGATTTTTTTCATCATATAAAACAGTAACGCAAGTAATTATTATTCGAGTTGTGAATAAGTGTTTGTATAAAATTACCTTAAAGTTCATTCTGTCTTTTAGTGAACATTTTGTAATTAATGACCAATCAAAGTGATTGTTGAAACAAATAATGCTGTCCTGAAAATGAGCAAGTAATCGCCCACCATTTGAGACCTCTCGCCTTTTACCCTTATTATCACTTTTCTTTTAAAAAAAGTTTTTGATCAATCACGATTGCTTATTGTTCTCTCTTGACAGTCCTTGATGTTGTGGTTCCTTTTTCAGCTTGGACCAGGGGCCTCTGCAGCACCACCGCCCACCGGCGCAGCTCCTCTGGTTCTGAGCACTGTCCCCCGGAATCCACATGGCGTCCATGTCCTACACACGCATGCTCATCATACACATACACACTCACACACACGCGAGCGCCTTTACACACATACACACGCCTACGTGCACACACGTAAGCCTATACACACACACACTCAACTATACACACGTAAACACCCAGGAGGAGGGACATCTTGGGGGGGGGGAGCCGTTTCTAGAAACAATAACTCTAATGAGTAGGGTCTTGTTGCAACTCGTGATTGCGAAAAACATAATTTGAATTCAAAGTTTCAGAATTCAAATTAGAATTGATTAGGGGAAGAGGGTCACTGGTATTTTGTTCTTTCTTTCTTTTCTTTCCTTTTTTTTTTTTTTTTTTAAATAATGAGGTTTCCAAGGAACTCTTAAAATCAAGTGGTAGCTTCATCATATGACGAAAGGTTATGAAATTAATTGTTTTCTCCTCAATAGTTAACCTTAACAATAAAAAGAAGAAAAAAAAAACATGATGCCTTGACTTACACTACCACCTCCCTCAGTCTGTAGCTTTAGACGGAGGAAGAGAAAAGACAAACAATACTGCCAAATGTCCAGCAATAGATCAAAAGCATGATATCCTTACTGGGAAAAAGCATTAATTTTTTTCGTATCATTAGTGTGAAATTGCCTCACAAAGTGCTGCCTGGGGCGGACCGTCCCCTCCGCCCCTCCCTAGCTACGCCACTGATCCGAACACTTCATTATTTTTGTTACAGGTAGTCCTTTATATAATAAACGCGGCTTTTTTCAGCATAGTTTCCG
The DNA here is from genome assembly GCF_026930045.1 of Uloborus diversus. NCBI lineage: Eukaryota > Metazoa > Arthropoda > Arachnida > Araneae > Uloboridae > Uloborus > Uloborus diversus. Next base: position 30,747,393 of record NC_072735.1, read on the forward strand.
TCAAATTCGATAAGCTAATTTACGGGAACCCTCGTATAACGAGGGTTTGGATAACCACGACACTAAAATTTTACATTTCTTGCCCGAGACTAAGTTCAAAACACTGATTTAAACTAACTATTAACAACTCATTTAAAAATAAACTCAGGACGAACAAAAACGAAACTATCTAAAAATCACTACAGAAAAGAATAATCTAGAGAGACTTAACATGCACATTGCAATAACAATCGGCGATTAAATTTGTTCCAAAAGCAATCGGGCGGCAGACACTTCTTAGTTACATTTCATTATACTGGTGCCTGATGAAAGTTGCCGCGAAGAAGAGAGTGTCTCAAGCAAAGCTATAGCTTTACTGCCGACATATAAATCATATAAATACAAAAGTGACATGTAATACCTCGAAAAAAAAAAGGAATTCTAAAATTCTTTACTCTCTCTTGTGGTTTCGGGTTTCGGTCAGGTTTTATTTACTTTCTTTTTCAAGCAGTTATTTTCACAACTCAAATACAATGAACCCTCATTGTATAACAGATTAAAAAATGTTGTGGCAGATGGGGGAGGGGAGTTCACGACTCCCATGATCCCCTCCCTCCCTTTGCATCCACCACTTCATGTAATGCCCCCCCCCCCAAAAAAAAAAATTGAATTAAAAAAGATATTAACTTTTTCTTATAGTTTCGACATTTTTTTTTTATTTTTTCAAGCGAACATTCAAAAATTGTCCCCCGGACCCCATGACCCCCCCCCCCTCCTTGTATCCGCCACTGATTAGTGTATCGATGTGCATAGAATGTTTAGAAAAATTTCCCCAAACAAAAAGCGGAGGGCCTCAAAATGAGGCCGAGCTTCCACTAATTTCAAAGGTTAATAAGGCCTTGGACAGGACTGACTGTCTCAAAAGGTTGAAGTTAATTTACCTGTCCCATTAATTCACTTTTCTATAACAATAGTATTTTTTTTTACTGTCAGTTAAGAAGATAAAAAAGAAAACAGAAACAGACGCTCAAAGCACATTTGAATAAAATCACTTTGGTTTGTTATTTATAACCGGTTTCGGTTACAATAGGTGTTAGTTTATAGGTATTGGAGTCGTTGTGAAAGAAGCCTTAATAAAATTCTTTAAACTCACTAGCTTCTAATTCATGCTTGAATAATATCGCGATTCGTCCGTTAATGCTTCTTTAATAGAAAAAAATAAGTACTTAAGAATCATTTCAACCAGAGAAGCTAATTGTGTAGTTATGGATTATTTTTTCCGCTTATGAGAAATAAAAATTAAAGAAAAAAATTTACTATCTTGGCAAATAATGGGAAATTTAATGGAGACGGTATGTAGACCAAAATGTAATTTCAACTGTGTCATGAATTTACCAGAAAAAACAGAAAATGCTTTTATATTAGATTCACCCAGACACAATTAGGAAAATCTAAAACTCATATAATTGAATTATTCTGACTGTTTGTTGGCTGAAAATAGGAGGATAAAAACTTTTTTTTTTTTGAAAGAAAAAGAACTTTTCATAAATAGAATGAAAAGGCAATACATTAACACGGTAAGCGTGTACAGGGGTGTCCTATTTATAAAACGGTTAATTCGTTCCGCATAGTATCGAAATCGTGTTATACGAGACTTTTTTAAAAATAACATTTTTACTTATTTTTTGTACTAATTAGGCTCCCTCCATTTCCACTACGTTCTTACATATGCTTCACCCTCATTTTAAATACCTCGGGTCCCCTTCAGGATGGGGCATGGGCCAACAGGTGTCCCTTCCATCCCCCTACCCTGTGCACGCCCCTGCCAGTTTTCTGATTCTTGCTTTAAGGTTTCGTCTATCCTTTAAGTGTAAAATCGATTTTTGGACCGCTAGTGATTTGTTTGGCTGCGAATTGATCAAATTCACACTCACTAATTCCAAAATTATGTAACGTTTCGGATCGAACTAGACACATTTGTCTGATATTCAAGCACGTTGTGAGATAAGAAAAACAACGTTAAAAAAAGCACAAATTTGCCAGTTACAGTAGACATGTGTTTCGGCGTTACAGGGAACGCCTTTTGTCGGATGTCTTTTCATCCATAAGCTCATTACTTTTTGCATTGAAAAAGGCGTTCCCTGAAACGCCGAAACACGTGTCTGCTGTAATTGGCAAATTTGTGCCTTTTTTAACGTTGTGTTTCTTATTTTACTGTTCAGCACAAAGGTATTTATTTATCTTACGTTGTGAGACTTTTTTTCGGACTTTGATTTTGGAGTTATGTTCCAATATATAGATACATGGATTGCTACGAAATAAGATCCCGGCCCCTCTTCGAGAAAAAGTTGTGATTGAGGCACTGTTATTAGCAGTGGTGTTCCCATAGGGTACACTCCATATACGCCTTATACTCTCAAACATTTTTTCGACATATAGCGTATACCCTCAAGTTTCATAAATTTTCATATTATGACATACTATGTATATGATCACATACACATATTGTGCGTAGTGGACTACTGGGAGTAAGTTACCCTCAGAAAAATTAATGGGAACATCACTGGTTATTAGTTATGCTCTTTTACTAATGTTTTTCCAGAATTTTACTAGTATCAGTTTTTTACCCCAACATTTATAAAAAATTAATTATGAGTCTAGTACGACATTATAATTATTTTTGTTGTCCAGTTAGAATTTTAATTTATTTTCTTTTCATTATAACTACTTTAAAACATATTAAATTTTTTCAGAGTATCGCAGTTCAACTGACCTCGCCTCATGATAGGAGATTTTTGTATCATTATTTTTTAATAATTTTCGATTATTTTAACACAAATCCATTCAAATACTGAACTGACTTATTTAAAAATCAATGAAATATAAAGACAAATAAAGACACAAATCAGTAAAAGTTTTTAGTTTGTTGAAAAAAAAAAAAAGGAAAGAAGGGGAACAAAAACAACACCAAAATAATCAAACATGAACATAGCAAGCGAACAACTTATAAATATTTTGCAATTTTAAATAATTATGCTTCATTAAGTTAAGAATTAATATCTGATTACATGAACAGCTACGTCATTTAGCGGTATATAATTTTCTTTTATTAGTTTTTTCATTATCTCAGTTTGAGGATTCGTAAAACAAAAATCAGATCACATATTAAAGGAGAAATTCATATAGTTCCTTACCACCATAGAAATATTACGTACATCAAATTTTGCCAAAATCTGAGGACATGGGTTAAAAAGTTCTTTTTTCCTGCGTGAATTGAGATGAATTGTTCCTTGTCAACGTTCTTTCTATACTGCTAAATTTTGACAAATGTCTTATTTTGCGTTAGGAAGAAAACTTCCTTCTTTCTAAAAATGTTTCTAAGCCTGCTGCTGGTTTCCGTGAGCAAGAAATGTTTTTTTTTGTCATGCTTTTAAATTTTTAATGAATAATAGTAAAGTTATAACTAAAATTGAAAAATCTTCAATTGTTACGATATGTACTGATTCTGATTTAAAATATTAGCGCTTCTTTTCAGATAATAAAAGCATTTTTTTCATTTAAGCTAATTCCGGGAAGAAATGCTTACTTTTCCTTTTCGTTTTTCATACAGTTTACAGTTTGGTGTTAGATTTATTATTAATTGAATGCAATTATATAATTAGTTACATTTATTTATAACCAAACTATTCTAACGCATTTTAAATTCTTTATCTTTACTAATAATAAAGCTGAAAGTCTGTCTGGATATCTGGATCTCTGTGAAGCACATAGCGCCTAGTCTAGACCTTTCGACCGATTTTCATAAATTTGGCACACAATTATTTGTGTCATGGAGGAGTGCACCTCGAAGCGATTTTTCGAAAATTCGATTCTGTTCTTCTTCTATTCCAATTTCAAGCAATTTTTACCGAGCAAATTATCACAACGTGGATAAGTGTATTACTAAATTATCACAACGTGGAACCGTAACACGGGCAAGCATATGAATATAGTAAACTGGCGAGAAATTTATCATCCATTATTTGTAGATATACGGGCGAACCAAATGACCTTTTAATTTTCTACTACGGGCAAAGCCGTACGGGTGCTACTAGTAATAAATAAAACAAACGTTTTTTGAACTTCACAAATCTACTACTTTTGGCCAGATGAAGGTGAAATTTCAACTTACATTGGTAGCAAAATCACGGCTGTAATGCGACAGAAGTGACGTCGTAATGATCGAGCATTTGACGACAACTTAGAGATATTTTGGAAAATTTGAAGCCGAAAATAATGCCAATTTCAGTGGCCAGCGTACATAAGCTCATGCAACCATGTTTTTATTTCCTTTTACATTTTTTTTTTTTGAAAAAATGCAGGTGACGTAACAGAGGCTAATCAAATGGTAGTCGTAATGCTAAATTATCAAATCTGCCAAAAACATGAGGAGATCTTGGAAAAAAAAAAGAAAAAAAAACTATGTGCATAATAGGAGTCAAATTTAAATATACAGGCGAACAAACTGACCTTTTAATTTTATAACACGGGCAAAGCCGCGCGAGTACCTCTAGTTCGAAAAAAAAAAAAAAAAGCAACACATCGAAAATTTGTTTTAGGTACCGTGTCTATTACCAGAGAGCATCTATCCGATTTGGTTGAGCACAGCACTGATAAAAAATAATTGCAAATACTGCCGAAAAGTCATTGACACATTTTAAAAATTCTCAAGGACTTTTTCTCCCTGTGCATTTTTAGCACAAGATAGGTACATCATTTTTTATGCTGTATTTTTGAAAACTAACTGTTGATTTTTTTCCTTTTTTTTGTGTGCGACATTGTATAGTCTTCTATTTAACGACCTGTGTAAATTTTATTGTTTTCCAATAAATTGTTTTCATTTTATAACCATTTATCTGTGTTGCTTTTTTTCTTCTTTTTAAGATAGAGTACACACATTTCATTGAATGAAATTATTCCTACCAATGAAAACAACGCGCTCTTTTAATACTATCTCAATAATTTGAATGAAACATTGTTTCTTTTGTATTTAAATAATACAATGATTACTTTAACTATGCATTGCATTTATTTTTAAATATGAACTTAGTTAAATTAAGCGCTGCTAAAGTATGCTGAGATATAAGTGGGTGGAGGGGGCAGGTGTAATTTGGTAATGGGAAGCAGTTTAACCATCTCGCAATTTCATATGACCCATGAATTAATTAATAAAACGTATGTTACAATTGTTTCCACTTCTGGAGAATAGCTGGATTATCTTTGTACATTTTACTAATATTGCATATTCAATTCTTAAAAAACAACATCATTTTAAAACGTAAGTCAAAGGCACTTTTCGTTCAAAACAGTAATTCCAGCATTTCGTTTTGCGTAATATTTAAAAAGAGCTGACCAAAGACAATAATCATTCATGTTTATAATTTTTATCATTTTTCAGTTTAATTTTACATGAAAAACAGCATCGTGGAATATTATAATAATGAGAATAGCTTAAGAAGCCTTATTGTAGGAAGAGGAACAATAAGTAACATAAGCTCAAACATAAATCCTTCATTAGTTTCGAAGTTCTTGCGCGATACCAATTGCGTGGAATAAAAAGAATGGAATATCAAAATAGTGTTTTCTTTCTTTCATTGCTCGTAAGACGTTTATTTAACGACAAAGGACGTTTAGCCTCTTTTCTCTGTCCCCTCATGGGATGATAATCCTTAAAAATTGAAACTCAGTGCATTAGCAACTGGAACATATTCCGGTATTCTTTTTGCTCAGAGTATTCGAATGTGTATTTCAATGAGCAAAGCGCGGGAAGGGGAAAAAAAAAGCGTAAGAGGAGAGAGATGCAAACAGAAACAACGATGAAACGAGGGAGTAATGTGTTTACTGTGATAAGCCTTTTGAAATGACGTTCTTTTTAATACTTGATGTGTTTACCACGATGAAGAAGAAGCAGAAAGAGGAGAGCAGCTTCCGCGGGCCGAGTTATACATCTCTATTCATCGTTTCTGTAAACAAAGGAAACGCAATTTCCAATTTTGAAGTTTCCCTTCTCATGCAAATGCATTTTGAATGCAGTTCTTCTTCATCGCAAAATACTCTTTTTGTTCTTAAGTTAAATATTCACTCACTCGAACTAAAAATAATCGACTTTAAATAATCCCTAATCCTTTCCCCCCGTTTTCTCTGCCTTAGGGTGTTTTCAGAAACACTAGATTCTTATTTCTCAATTTATTTGATCGCGAGTGTTACGACGGCGCACCAGGGTTTAAGACTACGCGATATCTTCTACCAGGGAGATTATGGACGACGACGAGATGACATTTTTGTTTTAGCTAATACACCAGTTCTTTGGAGATTAAAAGCAAGTTTTCTCGAAGTTTATGCTAAGAGAAATAAGTATAATTGCATAAAGTCTTAAAGCGCGTACCTGTTTGTAATAAGAAGTTGTTTTTGAATTATAATAATCTCTTCAGAACATTGTAGAGGATATACTTCGAGGTTTTTTTTTTTTTCTTATCTCCATTTACAATTTTTCCGTCAGACAACTAAAATATTCATTAAGCATGAATTTCGTCCCATAAACAAACAGTTTTAACATGCAATAAATTGTCTTCAAATTTAAGCCTAATAGCCTTTGTAAAGCGACCTATGCTTCTAAAATAGTATTGCAAAAGAGGATTTATTATTATTGAATTTCTTGGGAGATTCTTTAAGGGATGGGCAAAATCCAATTACTCATAAAAAATCATCTTACATTTGAAAGCTGCAACATTTGATCTCCAATGAAATAGACTGTCAAAAACAAGGAAGGATAATCCATTCTTTTGATGTGTTCGATAATTCTAATTGAATTCAAAAACTGAGGATTTTCTGCTTATATATTATTTTTATAAGTTTCTTATGAAAAACTTAAGAATATGCATTGCTTAGACTTATTTCCAACATCCTTTAGTAGATATACCGACAAAAAATTGCAAAATTATAGGAGCCAGGAAAAATTTAGACGCCATGCAAATTATTTCCTACAGTTTACTCGAAACTTCAGTGTAAAATGGACCCTGAAACATTCTTCCTCTGAAAGAACGAGTGCGCAAGGTTTTTTTTTTTAGTCACCCGAGTGACCTCTGGCACCCTGAATTTGTAGGAACCTGATTATGAGGAACGGTGATAAAGGAGGTTTGGCAAAATGTTAAGCCAGATGATACTGCAAAGCATCTTGGAATTGCAACTCTTCTTACTTTTTTTGTTTACTTTTCCTTAAAGACAAAAATAAGGGGGGGGGGCATGAATGAACGCTGAAAGAATCGTAAAAATGCAGATAACATAGTTAAAAAATATACTACGTAATTAAAAAAGTAGAGAGTAATATAAAATTTGAAAGTAAACTTTTGACATGAGGAAATGTGTTTGTCAGTCTGTCCTCCTTTAATAACTTTTGACGGAATAGCACGATATTTTGCAGTAAGTTACCGCCCTAAGCCTGGACTAAGGCAAAAATACATGAAATACACCGCCAAGCTCAGTTATTCCATCCGAGGACAGCAGTTTCGTGTTTTTTTATCACTTATCAGCCCGGAATAGGAAGTAACTGAGCCGGAGGCAGAAAACTTCTTAAAGGAGCCAAGAAAGCCAAACAAACTGGTAGCTGCGGTTCAACTCAAAGATTGAAGGCAAAGCTAGGTATTTTTCAGTAAGTTATTGTCCTAAGTCAGGGCTATGGCAGAAATACATAAAATACACCGCCAGCTCTGTTATTCCACCGAGGACTGCAGTTTTGTGCTTTTTAGCACTTATCACTAATTCGATCGACTTGATCGATTCGGAAAAACCTCCAATTTTGTTCGAAGGATTCCGGCCAGTACACCTCATTCTCCAATTTCACTTATTGATGAACTGTTAGAGAAAAACTTGAAGTAAATGCGCTTTTTAATTTGAAGTTCTCCCCTTAAAAAGTTTCAATAATAGAAGTTGATGGAGTATATTTTTCCGGAAAAAATGACCTATTTCATCAGTCTCTTGAGTACATAGTCTTTAAAATAAGATGGAGTGTTCTGTTTTGTTAATCATTAGGGTACCTGTTCATAAAAAGCACTATGGAACTCTAATCCACAATTTTCTTTCTTTTGAAGTCATGAATATGCATATCTAACATACTTGAAGACATCGTCATTAGGGTGTCTCAAAAAAATGAAAGTGGTTTTTTTTTTAAACGCATACCCTCTTATTTTTTTCTTTTTATATCAAAACCGTTGCAAAAAAGTTTCATGCAATTTGAAGCACGGTAACCCGTGCCGACTTACGCCTAAACGTGTAAATAGCACGTGTATTCATAAGCAAGCGAACGCTGGCAACGCGATACTATGCAAAGCTCAAAGCAGCTGTAAATAGTGCACAGAAAACAAATGAAAACAGAAAAACATATGTTGGGGGACGAGGGTTTCCGTGGTAATTTTCAAACCATCAAACGTTTCAGTACGAATACATTCCGGTCAGCGAGTCAGTATAAAGTCCTTCCATAGGGAACGAAACATGGCAGTGGAATTCCAAAGTTCGAAAAAAGAGATATTTTTAATAGGAGTCATGGAAAACACCAAATTACAGACTTGAAACTTCCCTCTAACGGACAAGTTCTGTCTGTTTTGTTTTATGACATTCGAGAAATAAATTTAACTATCAGTGAAAGTGCAAATCTCGCTATTCGGGAATGCATCATCTTTTGGGAAAAGGCACGCATTCCCACCAAATCGTTGCCAAAATGTGTGAATAAACTTAAAAACCTGTATTAAATTTGGAGAGACTTACAAAAAAACTGCAAAAAAACTGCAAGAAGCATTCAGGCAGTGCCAACAAGAATTTGAGAGTAATTTAAGCAATTTATTCAATATTGCACATGCTGATGCACTTCGGTTAATCAAAATAGAGGAAGATGAGATTTTCTTACAACTCCAAAGAGAACTTGGTCGACGTGGTCACTTTAGGTGGAGCGGATATAAAACTGGCCGACAAAGAGGAAAGGGCTCGACTTTGAGCTGTCAAAGAAGAAAACAGGCGCATTAAATACGATTCCGCTTCAACATCCTCGGAATTGTATGAACCTGTATAATAAAATTCCTCTTTTAGCTCTAGTGAAAATATTAATTTAGAAGATTTCCCTGAAACATAAATCAGTTCCTGGAACAAGTATATTAGAACCTGGAGCAAGTATATCAGAACCTGGATACTTGTTCTAGGTTCTGGAATACTTGAGACCCTAGAACAAGTATTATCAGAACCTGGAACAAGTTAATATGTAATGAGAAGCGATTTTATTACTCCAAAGTCAGTTGCTTCCTTGGACAGGTGTCCAGGTGTTTAGTCTTAAAGCTACTATTGACGTAATTGAGTGTAACATTGATGAATTTCCCATAGGTAAATCTTCAATTCAAAGAATTCGAACCGAAAAGCGGAAGGAGCACGAGAAAAGAATAAAAATTGGTTTTCAGTACGAGGTACCATATGTAGTGAATTTACCTTAGGATATGAAACTGTTGTCCACTTTGGGTGCTCAAAACTCAAAAGAAGATCGCTTATCTATAGTTATTTCATATGATGTGACGAACAACTCATTGTTGAGTCTAAACTGGATAATTCTACAAGAAAAGAACAAACAAAGGCTGTTTGAAAGGCAGTTTTAGATTGGAGTCTGGAAGACAAAGTTAAAACTCTCTGTTGTGATACTACAGCTCCCAAAACAGGTCCTTTAAGTAGTTCTTGCGCTATTCTTGAGCAAAAAATTGATAGAGAAATGCTTTCCTTTGCTTATCGCCATCATATATATGAACTGATCTATCCCACTAAAATACAGCGCTATGGAGGATCTGCGGAGTTGTTCCAAACTGTACCTAACTAGGAAAATTTACTTGACTTTTACCGTGCTGAACTTACTAATATTATGGTCAGAGATGACTATCAAGAGTTTATGCCTATTATAGTTTTAGGTGAAGATACAGAAAATGAATTTAAAATAAGACCACCGGGAGTCATGCACCAAGCTCAAAGGATGGCTCGAGACATTTACTCCCTAAATCTATTACTGTTTAGTTCATAACTAAAATTAGATGCGAAAGGAAAATGAAGCATTGGTTGATGTCTGCTTGTTTTTAGTGACAATATACGTGACACCATGGCTTCAATGCATTTTAGCAGTCAAAGCAGCACCCAAAAAAGATTTGTGCTTTTTGAAAAAAGTACGAAAATGTGGACCCAATCATCTCTAAAGCTGCTCTACAAAAATTCATCCAGCATTTATGGTATGGTAATAATATTTCATTCCTTTATGTGAAAAAGACTGTCTCAATGCTTATTTAGAGCAGTAAACGATGCAGCTGAAAGAGCGGTAAAAATGATGCAGGACTTTCATGGTTTGCTAATAGCTGATGAGGAACAAAAAGAATTTGTATTACGTTGCGTTCAAGAGAAACGGAAGCTCTATCCTGACTGCAAAAAGCAAACATTGAAATAAAAATATGTACAGTAATGTTTCTTGTAGTCTAATATTGTTGTAAATATATGCTTTAAATAAATTGATGTTGCGTGTAGTAAAGACTTATACAGTTAGCAATCTCTCCACTGTAGTCACCGTACAGGATTTCAGGTCCAACTTTGACCTCAAGTCGGCGCGGGTTCCCATTATTTTATTGCAATAAAACTTTTTTCTCATGTTTCTGAGGTTAAATGGAAAAAATTTGGAGGGTATGCGTATTCGATTTCACAAATTTTTTTTTCGCCATTATATCTTGGGACACCCTAATCGTCATATCAATGATCACTTCAAAACTTTGCGTCGAGCCCCAGGTTGGATAGTATTTTCGGTGTCGTAAGTGTGCTTTAAGTTCTCTTTTTTCCGTAAAAGAAATGAAGTCCAGAAAGTTTTCAAATTGCTGTCAGACGAAGTGAACGAAGTAGTAAAATGTGTTCCAAATGCATTCTCCCAACCTCAAAATATTGACAATTTCGGTATTGTAAATTAGCCTCGCCACACAGTCGGACAAAATTCCACGCCCTCACAAGACTTCGAATTTTACAATAGATTAGACACCAATTCGAAAAGTGATCAATGGAGAATATTCATTTTCTTTTCGGAACACATGAAATTTCCAGAAAATGTTCCGCCCGTGAAACTTTTTCGTTTAGCAATACCTGAAATTGCATTACAATACACTACCGTCTATTTGCTCGAACTTGAGCAACTTTACAGATTATGCCGTTATTCCGAAAAAGAAAAATATCAGCTGAGGACAAGCAATTCGTCTACAGTCACAAAATGTACAATTTAAAGATTGGTGAAAGCATAGTAGCCAAAAACGAAATGTGCCCATATATTTATGGAGTAACAAAGCAGAAAAGGAACGACGTTCGTAAAAACGTTGTGTAACCCATGAAAAAAGGAAACAAACCGCAGTCTCTTAGTGGGTAACTAGAATGGATGAGTGACACCGTCTGTTAACATTCAATATCCAATTATTCAACAGTTCTTCACTCAAGAGTTTCTATTCTTCAAGTATCATCTGTTTCATTTGTCTGTAGTCCTCCTTGCTTCCAGGAGAATTTCTAGAGTGTAAAATACTTGTTTGATGGTATTTAAATCAAGAAAGCATGCTGGCTAATCCATTCTGAGATATCTTCACTTTCTAGAAGATCCCCAAGAGCAGATTGTCTTGTGTGAACGTGCATTTTCGTCCACAAAAGTAAAGTGCGTACCAGTAGCACACCGGTGTAGACACACGTGTGGGAGGATCATTTTCTCGCAGTAACAAATTCTGGTAAGACGACAGTGGCGTACACTCTGAGAGGACATAATCCTACTTTGCTCCCGAGCCTTCAGGTCAGGCTTAGAGGAAAAACACTGAGTTAACATGACAAAGGACCGGGGATCAAATCCACCCCAAACATAACGCTCATCCTACAAATTACCTCCTACGCCTCATATTGGTGACTTGGGAACACAATAAATGGCGACATGTACTGCAGCCACAGGAACTGCATTACCTCATGAGCATCTCATTCCTCGGTGCAATCGCTTTGCCATCATCATGCACTTCACAGCAACAGGAGCAGCTATAGCAGCAACAGGCTCCACAATGGCAGCAACAAACTACATATGGAGTCTCGTTGCCTGTGCCGAACACCTGACTTCGGAGCCCCATCTTGTTAAAATATCTTTCTCTCGGTTCCCCATACCAGCACTTGGGGGAGTTATGTGGCTTAGAGAGCACAAAACCTAATTTTGGCATCGAATCTTGAGGTCGTTTTGGCTTAGCAATAAAACACTGGGTTACCATCACCAAGTTTCGTGAATCAAAACTTACCACGGACATGGATCATTCACGCTGCTGTCCACATCCGCATGGCACAAGTTACACCCTAATCTCTTTTCCTGATGTTCGAGAGATGAAACCGTCTCATATCTTTCTCTATACCACTTGCCGATGAATATCGTCATTCAGATTGAAACGATTCTCATTAGTAAACAGAAAAGTGATGAGCTGTCCAGTCTTTATGCAAACGACTAGCCACAGTGAACCGTGTTACTTGTCACCCGTTTGCCGTACATAGCTGCCGTTCAATACTTTTGCATCATTCTTTTTGTGCGTTGTTTTATTTGAGATTGGTTTTCAATTATTAATAGCAGTTCAACACATATATGTAATAATTACGAACGTTTAGATTTTTTTCAGAGATTAAAAACTACTACGATACGAGTTAATATGCTAAAATGAGAGAGTTGCAATTTGACGAAAATTTTTGTAGATAGTCAAAGACCAAAAGGCCTATCTAGTAAAAGTTTATCTAGTAAAAATTAATGTAACAATCTCTTTCATACCATTAGCTTTCGTATAATTTGTATCTAAAAAACTCAACCCTTTTTGCTGAAGAGTATGAAATAAATACTTGACTTTAAAGAAAATACGAAACATATAACAGGCATCATATTTTATAAAAAAAATAATTAATCTTTTTCTTGTTTTCCCAACAGTTTTTTTGAAAGTGTAAAAAACTTTAGGACAAGTATATTTCTTAAATATATAAAAGGAGCGAAGCAAGTTTTTCTTCTTGCTAACGGTCTGATTAATCGATTATTATTTGTTAGTTCCTCCATCAAACTAAGTGTCGTTCTTTTTGTGCTCTGATTAACATTTGACTCATACTTCTCGCTCCCTGTGAAGCAAATTCGGGAAATTCTTGCTTCCAAAAAGGATAAAAAGTTACATCTTTCGCTGATTCCGTAATGATGCTAAGCGTGCCCAACCAAGCGACGCTGTGCCTCTTCGTTCATAAATCTCTTTCTAGACCTGTCCGTCCGTCTATCGGTCGGTTTGGCATTCCTTTCTGTGTTGCGTCTAGGACCCCACCTCACTTCACTTCAGTTCTCTCCCCTTCGGTGTTGCGAACTGGCTCATCCCTCTTCCTCCTCCCTCCACCTACCCGGCATTCTCCACGGTCTGTAATGATGCCATTTATATGCACAACTGCTCCCTCGGGCGTGAGGTGAGGCTAGCGTAGTAGCAGCCAGCGACAGTCTAAGGGTTGCCGAAAAGAAAAGCACCGATGGGAAGAACTGCGGGGGAGTAAAAAAAGGAGGGAGGGTGTATATAAAAAAGGGGAAAGGTAAAAAAAAGATAGGGGTTTAAAAATTGCGCAAGGGTGGAGAAAGAAGAAGAATCCAGGCGGGGTTACCGTTATCTAAATCTGCGTGAGTTTGTTCGCCAATGGATGGCAATTTAAAACAAAGGAGAAAAACTTCTGCAGCAGATATTACCCATATTCCTAAATATTTTATGACATAGCGCTAGAATGAAATATTTAACGACAAAAAGAGAATAGTGGTAATATGGATTGGAGCATATTTTAGTAGGTTATTGAAGTTACTTAAGTGAGCTATCGGTTCTTGAGTTCAGTGAAAAACAAGGCAAAGATAAAATCAGCCGTTTAGAACAAGCTATTGTTGAAAAACAAGCACAACAACTTGATGTTATGCTGAAAGGTTTGGTAAAAGAAAAGAAAACTTAGTTATTGCTTTTCCGAAATGCACAAGCGTAAGACTACGAGTCTCCGTGGGAACCCCCCCCCCCCCCCAATGTATTCACTCTCCCTGACGTGCTCATTGTGATAAAAAGAAAAAAAAATTAAACGTAGAAATTCAAGAAAATTTTAAGGTAAATATTACTGTAAAATGGAGTGTTACTATAAACTTAACAGTACAGTTGAAAGTTTACAGTAAATTAGACTGGAAAAAGTAAATGATTGTAGCTCCAATTGATACCACCACGTGACTTACGGTGCGAAGCATGTCTTTTGACACACCATTTCCGCGTGTAGCGAATCCTTTTAAAAATCCCCCCCCCCCTAAATTTACTTAAATTACCCTGACTGCGCCATCTATCGGCAGATTTTGGAACTTTTTTTTCTCTCACCAAACAAATTCCCATAGTCTCACGAAAATTCTGGGGAAATATCAAGGTATTCTGATCAGTAGTTTTTAAATAAGAGCATTAGGAAGAATTATTGCTGTGTACAGGCATTCATCCGAGGAAGGAGGCCCGAACTTGCTCCACTGTTTGCTTTCGCTCACTTTGTAAAGATTGATCCAGTTAGTCTGGGGATGGTTCTAGTTTCTGAAGAAGAATTAATCAGAAAATAAAAATAAAAGTTCAATTCCTGCTGCACCCAGGACTTAGACAAGAAATATAGTTTTGCAGAGATAGGCTATAACATATATGATGTTTTGCGAAAGTATTGCAATATTTGCAGTTTTTGATCATCCTGATGCAGGCAAAGGCAGTTTCCCGATTTACTGTTATAGAAGGAAATTGTTTTGAAATTGTGGTATCTTGATTAGAAAAATCTCAGTTTGGCGATAGCGAAGTTCAATAAGGTTGTAAAAAAATAAAATCTGTAGCTCAATTGGTTTCTCTAAAAGAGTATGCAAAAACGTTCACGAGTCTCCGTAGGAAAATCTCCCAATGTATCCAGTCTTCGTATTTTCACATACTCTTTGTGATTTTTTATCAGTTTTCAATCAAACTATGCAAGTACAAAATATCTGTTTTAGAAAAAAACATTGAACTTTCTGACAAACTTTTCCGGCTAATCATCTTCTTCTCCCTACTAATCTTTCCGGTCTAAAGCACATCTGAAGAACGAGTTCATTCGTTTTCATAACCTAGAGTCCAAATTTAGTTCTTTTCAGCAGAAGTCTCTCCTTTTAAGCCACCGCAGCTAAGAAAATGCTGTGCTGTATCCTCGTTGCTGTCTTACTGGGTACCAGTTGGAACAGTTTTAATTGCAACTGGCAATCTGAGGTTTCTCAAATGGCTTGAGGTTAACCGAAACAGATCAGTTTATTCGCTCGAGTTACCTTTGAAACCATTTGCAGTACCTGGAAGGCGTGGGGTGAGGTGGACCTCAGGGCTCCTTTCAAACACCAATCAAGTCAGTAAGACTACCTTCATCGCCTATTAACTGCTCAAATATTCTATCACAGTCATCAGTTTTCTTGACATTTCCTACGCAGCTCCCAACTTGCTCAACCCTTTCTTAACGTCAAATGGCCCTACAACAGCAAGAAAACAACCAGGATGCAAAGGAAGAAGATGCTTCCTTATACCACTATTCTCCAAATCCAGTTATGTCAGAAACACTACCTCCTGGCCCGCCCTTTCTCAAAAGTTCTTCCATATTCACGAAATTCCTTGACACTTTAAAAACTGCACCATACAAGAACATAGTGCACAACAGATTTCGCAAGATATTATACGCTTTACAAGAAAAGGTACAATATGAGTTTGGTTAACTTATCAGTTATTGGATTAGATAGAACAAGAGTAAATACTGAATGGGAAGACGGAGTGATTTGTTTACTTGAGACGTACGTCAAAAGCCCTTTATAATGGAATGGTATATGTCTGCTTTGCGCTAGTGAGTTCCCAATAAGGCATCTCGTTCTGGAAACGGATGATTGCATAGAGGGATCACATTCTTATTCTGTACCTATCAGACAGCTTCTAAAAGACAGAAAAAAAATCCAGTGGTTAAACTTGATTAAATTGATTGCACTCTTCAGGCTTTGGCAGTGAAAGGTATCACAAACCTAACAAGAAGTTCTGTCTAGAACTAGACGAGCCTACTTTCCCGTATACCCATACTACTTTCTAGTACCTGATCAATGTTCTCAAAATAGCTAAAATCGCAAATTGTTTCAAACATATTTTTCCAACATTTTAAGCTACTTTCTAGGAATAAAATATTCCTCACTCATCTAAAAAAATTAGATCCAAAAAAAAAAAAAAAAAAAAAAAAAAAAAAAAAAAAAAAAAAAAAAAAAAAAAACGAACAAATAAAATAGCAGCAACTTTTAAACAAAGCAGCTAGTACACTTTTTTCCATTAAAAAAAAATCTTCAACAGCTTTCAAAACGAAAAAAAAATAATAAAAATTAATAAGCTCATTAAAATAAATACATCCTATCAAAAAAAAATCGTTTCTTTTTCCCCTGTTGCCAAAAATAATTTTTTAAATGAATTAATGCACTTATCAAGATAAATAAAAACAATAAAATGTCAACATAAAGAAATACTTTTCATGGTCAAAAAAAAAAAAAAAAAAGTCGTCTGCGCGTATCTTTATGTAGAAACATAAATGATTCGCAACTACAACGAACTATAGGGGGCACTGAAGTCACTGTCTAATGGCGGACTTAAAAACCAAAACAAACGCACATGGTAACGAAGAAAATGCTAAAAGTGTTGTGATTTTTGTTCGTACGTATGATTTTTTCGCTTTATTCTTTTTAAATTAATTTTCAAAGTCTTGTGGATATTCTGGCCCACGTAGAAAGAAATGAGAATTCAAGAAGCATTACTAAACGTCAAAGATTAATGCAAACTACGTAGTTCGTAGTTCTAAGCAGCTATTTCCACGATGTTGAATTCGATATTTATCAATTCTTGATAAAACTAAATAATAATTGTGGCCTGACAAGAATAACAATTAATGCTAGAAAATTCAATATGACATTACAAATTGTTATCGAAAGAAGATGATACTTCTTTGCCTTGCTTGGCTAGCACTTATTGTTTTGCATTTGTTGGCTGAGTTATTTCTCTCGAATTCCCGAATCAGTTAATTTAAAAATTTTCTGTTTCGATTTTTCTAATTTCTGAGTTACGATTTAATTGTGTCATGTTATGCAAATCATCAACAAAATTCTCACGGATATATGGTGGTAGTTTTCTTTTCAGTTGATTGACCATTATTTCTTTTCACTTATCGAATTCTGTAATCTTACTACCATCTTATTCCACTCATGATAAAAATTAAAAATGGTTTAACTAAAAACGCGAAATCTCGCCAAGGCTACTTTGCTCGCACTATACTATAGAACTATAACCCTAAACAAATTTGGCGAAACCTTTCAGCTGAGAATAAAAGGAATAAAGTAAATTCTTTCTCGGTTATTCATTTTGTTCTACGATAATATATTCAAGAAAATATTTTGCATACTGTCCATTCCAACTAAATGCTGCTGTAAAATATGGTAAGTTTAATTAATTTAAGATTAAAAAAAACCCCATATTCTTACAAATTCATACAAAACAATAAAAATTTTTACCTTGTATAACGTTATCCAAGTTTGTTAATCCAGAATTTTCGCTTTCACCAATTATTAAGGAAATAATGAAAACTAACATTATTTTGAAAAGCTCGAGAATACTACTAAGGGAAGAATTAATTTCTGTAGCTGAAAGCAAACTAAGACACATCGATTACGTTAATAAATACTCAGAACAAACTGCCTGTGTTTACGTCAACAGACACCGTGGAGCGCAACGTGGCAATGTTTGAGTTGCATTCGCAGTTTTATAAATCACCGCAAGGTAGCGTATTCGAGCGCTGGAGTTTCGAATTTCGAGTTTATTCACCGAAAACTGAATACCTAAATAAAAACTTTAGCGTTAAAATAAAAATACTGAGATACAAACAAATCACATCAACAATAATTATTTCACAGTTAAAACCATAGCGTCGGAGTCGGAGTCAATCTAATTTTGGGATGAAGGAGTCGGAGTCGAATATCCAAGAATCGGAGTCAGTCATTTGTCCGTGTATAAATTTTTGCCTAAGCTAGGAAGTCATAGTCGAAGTCGGGGAGTCGGAGTCCGATTATTTGTCGGGCACAGGAGTCGGATTCGGATTCAGGTGCCCCTAAATTCTCGGAGTCGGAGTCTGGAGTTCGGCGTCAAGAGCTATTTCCAACAAAATTTGTTTGAAGTAAATCCGCCTTCAAGTACGGAATCTACATTGACTTTCAGTTTCCCTGTAGGCGCTAATGTTAAGGGATTTGAACTGTTCAAAATTGAACAGAAAATTGTTCAAATCAAAAAGATATTTTATATACAAGTTTTTCATCAAAAGCTTTTTCCTACAAAGTTTGTTTGAAGCAAATTCGCCTCACAGTTCGGAATTGCCTTGAATTTCCCCATAGGAGCTAATGTTAAGTTTTTTTGAACTGTTCAAAATTGAACAAAAAATAGTTCAAACCAAAAAGCGAAATATGGGAATGAGGTGTCCTAGCCGAGATCTTTCGAACAAAAAAAAGTTTGTTCGAATCGGACTATTCATTCAAAAGTTATTAGGGGGGGGACAGACAACAGACCGACAGACAGACAGACAGACCGACAGACATTTTTCCCCATCTCAATACCCTACTTTCCAATTTTTAATTTTTCGAAATTTATTTAATTATTTTATATATTTTTGACTTTTTTTTTGTTTTTCGGGATATTTTTAAGATGCATTAAGCCTTCTTTCATGCTTTTTTCTTCTTTTTTTGACTTTTACTGGGAAAGTAGGCTAAAAACTGATGAACACTAGAATTTGTATTGAGTATGTCTTGCCATAAAAGATGGTAGTTGTAGGTACTTATAGCATGGTTGACAACTAGTCCAGGCATACTCAGACATGCACGATGACTGACTACTGCATACCCTTTTGTTACTCTTGCACCTAAATACTCCAAGTCCATCACAAAAACTTATACTGCTTGTCAAGTATCGATGCTTGTTTAAGCTCTGATGTGGTTTGAAATAAAAATGTAATCGAAATATCAGCAAGGTGCCCAGCATTTTTGAAAAATGATCACCCTTGCAAGGCAGTTTTGTAGCAACGTTAAACAGATTAGTTTCAAAGTTTTCTCAAACAACACATTTTCACTCATTCTGAACAGCTATTGTAAACAATGTTATTTGACTCAAGAAAATACATTCGAAAATTGACAGTTAGGTACATTCTCAGAGCTAAGAGTTAGAATACATTGAGATCGGATGATGTACGATTCTTTAAGTTTCCTTAAACCCAATTTTAAAGCAGCTGATTATGTTGATATAGTTGATTGGTCAAACTGTGCTGTTACAAAGCCACTTCTTACATCTTATCTGAAAAACCAAAACTTGAATGAAATGTGGGAAAAGCAGCGTACAGAATAAATCTTTAGAGGAATTTACATAGCACATGCAGGCTAACTATGTAATATCTGAAGCTGCAATAAAAGTTTGGACTACA
This sequence comes from Uloborus diversus, assembly GCF_026930045.1. Lineage (NCBI taxonomy): Eukaryota > Metazoa > Arthropoda > Arachnida > Araneae > Uloboridae > Uloborus > Uloborus diversus. The sequence goes on from NC_072735.1 coordinate 30,766,968, forward strand.
GGAGATGGATACATTCGTGCCAAACTTAAAACTAGGAAAAAACTTCCAACGTGTGACAATAGGGGCAATATTATTTGAACCCGTAAACATTCATTATGCATGAATACAGCTATATTTTTTCAATTTTTTTTTACGAACGAATGAACCTTAACCTCGTAAAACTGCTCTCCATTACAACTAAGGCATTTGTCCCGCCGGTGCTTCTAATGTTCAAAACAATTTTTGAACTCATCTTTAGAAATGACTGAGGGCTTTTTCCCGTGTTTTTCCCCTTATCCTTCTCAATGGTATCAAATCGGTGTTCTTTCATGATCTCTATCATTCGAAGAAAAAGTCACACGGAGCCTGGTCAGAAGAGAAAGGTGCGTCGGAAAGCACCTTACAACGAACATGACGTTTCAACTCGACGTTTATTTATTTTTTTTTTTTTTTTCGATTGTCAGTCATATCCCGAGGAACAAACTTGGCATCAACCCTTTTGGTCCCACATCTTTGGTTAAAATTCGTTGAACCGAGCTCCAAGATAACCATTTTTACCAAATAGAAATCTTTGCACGCTATTTGTTCCAATTTGCTATCATAAAAAATGAAGCAAGAACAAAACAGCTCTAGCAAGAACAATCACGGCTGATGAACAAAACGAGCCAGGTAAACAACATATAGGTGACAATGAGTTGACAATGTGTTGCGCTATACACACCTGGCCAGCAAAAATGCGTATTGCAAACTCCACCTGCAGCAATAAATACATATGCACTGAGTGTCCAATTTACCATACCAACCCCTGATTCAATGATGAGCTACCTTTTTCGTTCTTAATGCTGCATGGATTCTTTTTACACGGACTCCATGAGATATTGTAGGTAGTGTAAGAAATTTGAGACCATATACTATGAATTGTACTTCCCAAATCCTTAAGATTTAAAGCTACTGGATTCAGCTGCCTGGTGGTACATTTAATCTCATTTCACAAATTTTTAATTAGATTGAGATCTGGTGCTTGTGCAGTAGGTTGGATTGATTTTTTTTTCTTTTCAGAATTCTGAATCGGCCAGGGTAAGAAAAGTTGTTTACTAGGACTAAGCAATTACATACGAAATTTCAAGTTGGTCAGATTAAATCTTTTTACTTTGCAAGGCGGTCAAAGTTCGCAAATTGAGCCCAAAAGTGCTTTTTTTCTTCTGTATGAATACATTAATTCTTAATAACGTTTCAAATCGACCAGGGTGAAAAAAGGTACCCAATGGGATGATAAACCATGATGAGCCACATGGCGGCCGAAATTCGCATATTGAGCAACAAGAAGAATTTTTTTTTTTCATCACAAAGACATTTAGTTTTGTAACTGCTTATATCAACCACGGGCAGAAAAGTTGCCAATAAATTAGTTCTTTAAGCTAAAACAAAAATGATTAAAAATACCTAGTAGTTTAGTGAGTTTTTTTTTTTTTTTTTTGTAGACATATGCAAAACGTTGGATGTACGAGAAGTCACCTTCTAACGTATAAGAACCATTACCGTTATAACATGTTATATTTAGATTTCAGGTAAATACAAGTACAGGTAAGAGTTCCAAAAAAATAAATATTTCTTTTCATTATTTCAGTAAAGAACATTTTACAAATTAATCACTGTTCAGTAAAATAAACTTTTTAAAAAAGGAAGGGAGAGAGAGAGAGAGAGAGAGAGAGAGAGAGATCCTTAATTCAAACAGAAAATCTTTGGGTAAGCTTAGCAGAGAAATCTGATTTCGTATTGAAAGTATTCATACGTTCTACGTGAATCTTGGTTTAAATGAAGCCATGTTGTTGTTACTCTCCACATACTTTACTTGCTGATTCTGTTACTACTTTAATATATCGCTCTGTTGCTTGCGTATGATATTGAAAGTTAGAAATGAAAAAATATTAATCCTGCTTTTTTGCTCCGGATATGGCATTTAAAATCTCGGAATTTGCAATGTTTTTCGTAATAGGTGACTCACATGTTTCATTTTCTTGCCCGTTAACAAGGTTCGTGTCGTTATTTGCAACAAAGTTGAGGGCCTGAATAACAAATTTTTTTACGGATTGTAAGGATTTCGTAAGTTATTTTGCTTTCATTATTTTTCTTAGGGCTAGTTGCTGTTCGTGGTATCGTTCATCTCCAATAATTTCCAGTAAAATATTTTCTTGATATTCTTTCAGGTTGATTGATTCTTCGTACTTCAAAGTGCATAATTTTCTTTGCAAAAATAACTTTGTACTCAAATGCTTTTGTTCATACACTTTACGCCACGATTTCTACATACGTTTAGCCGTTTCTTCATGTTTAATGTAAATTAATTTGTTCATGTTCTAAATAATTTATATTTTAAGCAATTTACTTTTTGAACTACTATTCCAAAAGGAAGGAAAAGTGGTGGATGGTAAGTTATACACTAGCCTTAGAACTACAGACAGGAATAGGAACATGAATATTATTACTGTATTCATTCTTTGTTACTGAGAATTTCGTTCCATATAAGCTTTTTGTTTTAATGTTAGATAGATTATTTCCTTGTTTATATTTTTTTAAACTGAGTAATAACGATTGTTTAATAATATCACTTAGCTATCATTTGACATATCTCATTCTAATGAAAATGAGATTGGTAAATAGCAAATCATGTGATCAATTCAATTGTTTTCTGTGACGGGTATGAATTGTTTTGACCGTGTGAAGCAACTTTTCTGCCCGTAGTCAATAATGAGTGGGAGTGGAGAAACAAGAGTTACGTGTCACTTCACTGATGATGTCTCACCAACCCTGCTATAGTGCATTTCCATGTTTATTTCTTGTAAACAAGGTTCTTGTAGTTCTTGTTTCTCTTGAACATAATGCTTCTAGAGATGGAGAATCTGTAATGAGTGGGAGTGGAGAAAAAAGAGTTACGTTTCACTTCACTGATCATGTCACACCAACCCTGCTATAGTGCGTTTCCTTGTTTACTTCTTATAAACTGTTTTGTATACTTTTCAGCTAAAAAATGCATGCTCTTGGAATAAATTTCATTATTTGTTATTAGCACGCGTTGATAGATGGGTATTTTTTGAACAATAATAATACGAATAAGAATTTATGTCTTTAGATACCGCGTGAGCTTCAAAGTTTAAATAAAAAAAGTGGTTAAATTTTTTTTTTTTTTTGAAATTAAAACACAAATGTTTAAAATTTTTGTACTAATACCATTCAAGTGCTTCCTTTAAACTTTTTTTTATCTATCGTTAAAATTAGTTTTTTTTTTTTTGCTCTTTTTAGTTTACAGATCAACCATAAAGTTTTCTGAAATTTACCGAAACTCGACATTTTTGGGTTTCTTGACACATGGCAGAATTTCTTGTTTTACGGAAGTGTAGTCCGAAATGATAGAGTAAATATTTAATTGCGACACCCGCCAACGTCATCAACGTTTCTACGTAGGAATTTTTATGTTTTACATTCTGTTTCAGTGATAAAACATATTAAATGATGCAAAATTAAGCCAACGATAAATATTAGTGTTAAGTAAATATAGTTCTCAATCAGCCTTCTCTTGATTAACCATTTGAAGTTTATTTTCTTAATGTGTAAAACCATTGCTAAGTTTTTTAAATTTAATGCTACAATGCATCTGTTATATGTTAATAATAATTATATCTTGATTATAAATCATTTTTCAAATTCACATCCTCAAGAAATAACTAAGTTCCACTATGTCACTAACATGTCTATCACGTCACTCACATGCCCCGTGAACAATACAATCACAAAAAATCAACAAAATACAAACAGTTTAGCTCTGCTAATATCTTCGTTGAATTATGCAGCCGTTAAAGTATCATCCTAATTTTTTTCATGTTTTTTAAAGATTTTTTTCTCCTGAAAACGCACTCTACACTGTCAAAACTACCGGTGCCTCTGGAATACCATTCGGCTCCATGGGTTGAAAACACAGTGCCTCAGGGTGCAATAGAGGCTAAGAAAGACGCTAATAAATGTGAAGACGGACCTCCTAAATGGAAGGGTGACACGCTGGCGCATGCGCGTTGACATCATTCAACCACAATCAATGGCGGACGAAGTAACAACGCAGATGCATTTCCACATTGAATGAAGTACGAAACTGGATTAAAACTAAACAACTAACAGATTTATTGTTAGCAATGTGATGCAATCAGTAAGTGAACGGAAATTCTGACGATACTGCGTATAAACAAAACACACCTCTAGAAGATCACGAAAGAAAAAAAAAAAAAAAAAACGGTTTGAAAAAGAAATTCTTCCTCCGTCTCGATTTTTTTTAAAATTTATAATCTCGTGTCTAAGTTATAATCTTTCGTCAGCATAGTTGCTTGAACATGGGCGGATTTATGGGGGGGGGGCAGAGGGGGCAATGAACCCGCAGTTTTGGGAGAACTTTATGTAGTAACAACACATCTTCCAAAAATTTAAAAAAAAATCATTATTTTTTTTGTTTTTGAATAGTTTAGAAGAGCATGAGTGGATTTATAGGGGGGGGGGCAAAGGGCGCAATGCCCCCAGTTTTGAGAGGAGTTCATTTAGTAACAACTTACCTTCCAAAATCTTATAACAAAAAAAAAAAAAAAAAAAAAATCATGATTTTTTCTTTTTTGAATAGTTTAATGAAAATGAAGAGAATAGCGAATGTTCTTTTCTGAAGGGAGAAAAGAAAAAGAAACTAGTATGTTGTGGCTATCACGAAACTTTCTTCTATATTTTTCTTTTTTTTCTGATCCCTCCCCATGCTTGACGAGGAAGCAATATTCCCAATGAAAACAAAATTACGCATGCAAAAACTTGACGACCATCCCAATGTCTGAATTATTGCAAAAGCAAAGCAAAGAGCGAAAATTTAAAGTTATTCTAAAAGCCTTGCTTGAATTAATTATAAATATTTTATTTGTTAACAAACATAAGATGGCAACAGTTAAAAATTTTAAATCATTGAGCATAGACTAATAATAAGAGTAGACCGAGCTATGGCAACCCTTTTGCTGCTCATAAACCAAACCATGTGACTGGTGGATATCCTAGCAACAGCGGGCGTTAATCGTAGCAGACGATCAACGCCAGCGCGAAATAAAATAAATAGAATTGATGGAACACGGAAGAATGATCTTTTATGGAGTCCGATTTGTAAATTTGTTATTCTAAGTTGTAAATATTTTGTTAATATAGTGAGTTTTTCGTTTAGATAGTATTGTGCATTTTCTTTAGTCAATTTCAATAACTCTCTAAGCAATAAAAGACACAAGCGACCAAGAAGAATCAGCAAACGGTAAGATTTTTACCTACAGTTTCAATTTAAGATACCGATTAGTACATTTTTTGCGTTAACGCAAAACGTTTACGCCATTTCGTTCACGCCAACGCTGACAGCTCCAAATGAAATAAAAGTTACCGAAAACTGATCAAAAACTATTACTAATGTCAAAATAATGCATAACTAAAAGAAAAACAGTTCAATCTCTGCACCTGGAAGTTTTTTTTTAATGAAAACACATTGTCTTAAAATACATGTCGAGTGCCAAACTATAGATAATGCTGCCATCTAGCAACCATGCTGCCAAAGTCTTCGCCAAGCCCTTCCACTAGTCACATGATACATCTATGAACCAATTTTCTTCATCAGCAAGAATGAGAAAGCTCGGTCTACTTTTATTATTAGTCTATGTCATTGAGATAATATTTCTGATCATTTCCATACAATTAAAATCACGGGAAGTACGCAGACGACAATCTATTACGATTTATCTTTTTACTTTCTTCTATATCTAATACATAGAAGAAAGTATTGGATTCGTGCAAATTTTCGAAATTCGAATTTTGACGGATTCGAACGTTTTGAGGTGTGCTGAGTTCATTTCGACTATTTTTGGAAAATGTCTGTCTGTCTGTGTGTATGTGTGTGTGTATGTGTGTGTGTGTGTGTGTATGTGTGTGTGTATGTGTGTCACGTCTGTGTGTGACCAATTTTTTGTGGCCGCTCTACAGCAAAAACTACCGCATGAAATCGAACGAAACTTGGTACACATATGTGCCCCTATGTGAACTTGTGCCCATTGGTTTTTGGCGCGAATTCCTCCAAGGGGGGTGGAGCAATGGGACGTTTTTTGAGTTACGCGTGATTGCTATTCCTCAGGAAGTAACTGGCGGAATCAAACAAAATTTGGTCCATATGTTGCCAGTAACAGGAACAGGTGCTGATTCAATTTTGGTGTCAATAACTCAAACGGTTATTGAGCTATAGAACGTTTTTTGTTGTCAATTGTGACTGCTGTATCTCAAGAAATAATGAACGGAATGAAAAAAAAAAATTTATCGGCAAGTAGCCCTGAGTGGGTATAAAAGCTGATTTTATTTTGGTGTCAACAGCTAAAAAGGGGGTAGCGCAATCGCCCGTTCTTTTTTTCCATTGTGAGTGCCCTATCTCAAAAAGTAATGCTACGTTCTGGTTGAAAATTGGAATATATGTGAATCCATATGTAAACAGGCTTTGGTTCAATTTTGGCACCAATCGCGCCAAGAGGTGCTGATTTATTTTTATTATCATTATTTTTTAGCGAATAAAAATAGCTTTATTAGTGCAACAATTCGGAACTCCAGCGCTCGAATACGCTACCTTGCGGTGATTTATAAAACTGCGAATGCAACTAAAACATTGCCACGTTGCGCTCCACGTGTATCTGTTGACGTAAACGCGGTCAGTTTGTTCTGAGTAACGCATTCAACATGTTTAAGAACGCCTTCAACAACAGAAATTAATTCGTCCCTTAGTAGTATTCTCAAAATAATGTTAGTTTTCCTTATTTCTTTCAAAAAAGTATTAAATGGTGGAAGCGTAAACAAGAAAACTCTGGATTAACAAAATTGGATAACGTTATACCAGTTAAAATTTTTTATTGTTTTGTATGAATTTGTAAGAATATGAGTTTTTTTTAATCTTAAATTAATTTAACTAATCATATTTTACAGCAGCATTTAGTTGGAATGGACAGTATGCAAAATATTTTCTTGAATTTATTACCGTAGAACAAAATGAAAAATGTTTAACCGAGAAAGAATTTACTTTATTCCTTTTATTCTCAGCTGAAAGGTTTCGCCAAATTTGTTTAGGGTTATAGTTTTGGAATTGTGCGAGCAAAGTAGCCTTGGCGAGATTTCGCGTTTTTAGTTAAACCATTTTTAATTTTTATCATGAGTGGAATAAAATGATAGTAAGATTACAGAATTCGATAAGTAAAAAGAAATAATGGTCAATCAACTGAAAAGAAAACTACCACCATATATAAACTGTGAGTACACATTTTATTTATTTTGTTCTGAGTGAATTTGAATAAATATCAGTTTTTCAATTCGATGAAGAAAAAAAAACGAACTTAACAACATTGACTGGACACTTTTCTTTAACCTAATTCCACATAAATGATTTAAATAACCTTTGTTACTACAGTATCCTACTGAAATAGAAAGTATGCAAATAAATTTTCTTGAAAATATTTATCGCGGAACAGATTGAAAAATCCAGAAAGAACGTTAAGAATTTGAACAATAAAAAATAAAAGTTTGCCAAAAATCTGTTTATAAGGTTATGGTTTTAAAATTGTGTGAAAGAATAATGTATCTTGACAAGATTTCGCATATCAGGTAAATCATTTCTATGACGAATGAATTAAATGCATGATTTCTTTAGATATCCAATCATATAGTCATAGAAATAAATTATCTAGTGTTAAACGTTACTCTTGACAGTCTGCCACGTATGTGCACTATGTGACAAAAATGTCAACAAATGCCGGAAGTGTCACGAAACTGAACTTAATATGTACTAATGTATAGAAAAAACGGTACAAAATGAAAATGCCGTTCGAAGCGAACCAAAAATTTATGAATTCCGAATTCAACATCGTGAAAATGGCTGCTTCAGAACAACTTACTGTGTGTTCTGCATTAATTGTTTACTTTCGTAATACTTTTTGGTTTCTAATCTCTTTCTATATGGGTCAGAATAACCGAAAGACTTTGAAAAATCTTTTCAAATGAATAAAGCGAAAAAATCATACATACGAACAAAAATCACAACACTTTTAGCATTTTCTTCGTTACCACATGCGTTTGTTTTAGTTTTCAATTCCGCCATTAGACAGTGACTGCAGTGCCCCCTATAGTTCGTTGGAGTTGCGAATAAGAAAGATAAATCGTAATAGATTATCGTCTGCTTATTTCTCGTGATTTTAATTTTATGGAAATGATCGGAAATATTATTTCAATGATTTAAAATTTTTAACTGTTGCCATCTTATGTTTGTTAAAAAATAAAATATTTGTAATTAATTCAAGCAAGGCTTTTAAAATAACTTTCAATTTTCGCTCTTTGCTTTGCTTTTGCAATAATGCAGACATTGGGATGGTCGTCAAGTTTTTTCATGTGTAATTTTGTTTTTGTTGGGAATATTGCTTCCTCGTCAAGCATGGGGAGGGATCAGAAAAAAAAAAAAGAAAAATATAGAAGAAAGTTTCGTGATGGCCACAACATACTAGTTTATTGTTGCATTAATAAAGCTATTTTTATTCAAAAAAAAAAAAAAAAAAAAAAATCAACACCTCTTGGAGCGATTGGCGTCAAAATTGAACCAAAGCCTGTTTACATATGGATTCACATATATTCCAAATTTCAACCAGAACGTAGCATTACTTCTTGAGATAGGGCACTCACAATGGAAAAAAAGAACGGGTGATTGCGCTACCCCCTTTTTAGCTGTTGACACCAAAATAAAATCAGCTCTTATACCCACTAAGAACTACTTGTTGATAAATTTTTCTTTCATTCCGTTCATTATTTCTTGAGGTACAGCAGTCACAATTGACGACGAAAAACGTTCTATAGCTCAACCCCCGTTTGAGTTATTGACACCAAAATTGAATCAGCACCTGTTCCTGTTACTGGCAACATATGGATCAAATTTTAATTGATTCCGCCAGTTATTTCCTGAGGAATAGCAATCATGCGTAACTCAAAAAACGTCCCATTGCTCCACCCCCCTTGGAGGAATTCGCGCCAAAAACCAATGGGCACAATTTCACATAGGGGCACATATGTGTACCAACTTTCGTTCGATTTCATGCGGAGTTTTTGCTGAAGAGCGGCCACAAAAAACTGGTCACACACAGACGTGACACACACACATACACACACACAGACAGACAGACATTTTCCAAAAATAGTCGAAATGGACTCAGCACACCTCAAAACGTTCGAATCCGTCAAAATTCGAAATTCGAAAATTTGTACGAATGCAATACTTTCTTCTATATATTAGATATAGAAGAAAGTAAAAACCGAACATTAAATACAAATAGTACAGCTGTCACTGGGGTACTGAAAAGTGGTCTAAATTCACTATTTTGGACTGAAAACCATTTGGGCAAGTACATGAATGAAAATATAGGCTAAACGAGCTATGCATTCCTGCAACACTTATAATAATTGACGTTTGGAACCCTCCCTCCCCCCCCCCCCATTTGCGCTAACAGAACGATCTACTCGTTACGATTTGTTTTCTCTCTTTTCAGAATGTTTATTTTCAATTTGCGTGATTTCAAAAATTAGATGTTTTTGGGTTGTTATATACGAAAGATTTTGGAGAACCTTCTGGTATCACACGTTCAAATGAAATTGACTGATTTGAAATGTATACTATTGCAAAAGAAGTACAGAGCTAAAAGGTTTTTGTACAGCAAAATACTATAAAATGTAACAGTTAACACCCTACTCAACGAATGTATGTAACAATGAAACAAAAAAACTGGAAAAATTGTCCAACCATTGAACAAGCAGAACGTAAAATCACTGTAAACAATGCGTTAATTTTTTAGGGGAAAAAAATAAGAATCTCAATTCCTAGCAGTTCAAAACTAAATTTCTGATTTTCCAGAATCATACATTGTAAGGAAAACGTCTGAATAAAAGAAAAAGTGAGGGAGATATATTTTCGGCACGAAAGTTTTGCACAATTCTTGTAAGATCGCATTATTACCTGATGAAATGTTTTTATAACTGTGTTTTCTTTATTTTTTAAAGGAAAAAATTTGTATATATGAAACTAATAGTTAGAACTGTACTTCATGCGTTTGAAAAATTTTCGGCTTGTCTTTTTTTTTTTCGAGAAAGAAAAGTAAATACTATCGCAAACAACAAATTTCAGTTATCTGAACGTTCTGATTAATTGAATCTTTTTACTTAGAGGGAAAATACCATTTTCCTTACTTTCTAAATACTGTTTAAAAATTAAGGTAAGTCATAATCATCTAAGTCTAAATGAGGCAGTTATTGTCATTATTGAAATCTGAGTAAATCAGTCATCAAAAGTTTTGGAAAAATTTGCTGAAATTTGCTAAAAACCGATAAAAACCTTATACAGATTGGAAAAATCGTAAAAATCCTTGAACTGTAAAAACTGACGAATTTTCGTTAAAATTACAAAAAATTAAACAAAAATCTTCAGTTAAGAGTGAATTACATGTAGGGCCGGATTTGCCTATAAGATAAACAAGCTATATCTTAGGGCCCTTGCTTTGAAGTGGACCCCTAACTCCCAAAAAATTGTGATTCGTTCCTTAAAAAAATGGAAAGTGCTTGAAAAACTAATTTCATTTTCAAACACTTGAAAACCTTGAATATTTGGAAACGTGTGGCTACAAACCTTAAATTTTAAAATTTCTAACAAATTGTAGGGGGAGGAATGGCAAAATGTGTCAAATTCAGCTCCTTGCTACATCTTGCATCAAAAATGTAGAAATCATGGCTCTCGCGTTTGTAACATATTACTTGAAATAAATTTTTTTGTGACTAACATGCTTCATATCTTGCTATTTATTTAATCCCGAATGCAGAATTTTGGAAATTCTTTTGTATTGATTGCTTTTATCTTACTTTTACTGCAAATTGTTAATCTGCTTATCCCGGGGAAAAAATGATACACTACCCTTCTTCCTTTTCGTATTCTGCACTACTTAATAATTTAAAAAAAAGTTGTAATGAGAAATTAAAGTTTATTTTTTCTTTTAAACTTAAAATAGCCGTTTCTTAGAAAGTTTGAACAGTACTGTACAATTGTATAATTTACTACTCAATTTCAGAGACTGGAAAGTGCAAATTATTGGTTCTAAAATCCCTGAAAAGAATTGGCGCAGTATAGCCTACCTCTTGAGCCAAATACCCAATCTAACTAACCAAACCTTGAAAATAATTAGACAAGTCTTTGAAACTCCTAAACAAAGTGTGCTTCAATTTTATTTCTTATCAAGTTTATAAATTAAGAATTGTTCAAACGGGTAGTATGTTACTCTCTTTATACCTATTCTCTAAATCTCTGCACTATTTCTTTTAAAATATTAACTTGCATCACAAAGCACTTTTAAAGCGTAAAAGTTTTTAAAAAAATGATTTGCCTGTTATTTCCAATTAACCCTTATAAGACTTCAAAATGCAGAATTTTATATCCATTTTATATAATTTCCTCCCGAAACCCCCGGGGCCCCTAAAATTGGAGATATTCTATATCCCACTTAAAAGGGAGCCCTGCGTCACTCTCTTAATACCAGCTCCCTCTCTTTTAAGGTCAATTCAAAAAGGACAGCATGATTACACACAGTAATGAAAACGGCACGTAAAAAAGTAAAGAATGGCCTTATGCATCACAGAAAACAGATAAAAACATGGTGGGGGGGGGGGGGGGGCAATTAAAAATTTTATGCTCCAAAAAAAAAAAAAAAATCCTGCCCCCCCCCCCCCTCAAGAACTCAGTCCTAAATCCACCTATGTGCTTGAAGCGAATCAGTGAGCTTTTTTCGTTCCTCCAGTGAGAACGAAAAGGTCGTTAAAATTTGTTTTGGCTTTTATCTTTCGAAAAACTTCACATTGAAAAAAGAAAAAGTGCTTATTTATCGTCCATAAGGACATTCTAATGTCGAATCATATATACGTACGTATTAATATGTTACTCTTGATTAAAATTTTGAACGTTTATGAAACGATTTTATTCTTCCATGATTGCAATATAATTGAATATTTATGGTTGTTCCTGTAAATGATTTACAAATACCTACGCTCTTCATTTTCCGTACAATCGTGCTGCAGTAAATGTCAATAACGTATTAAAATTACTGAGCAATCCAAGTGGATGTACGAAAATTAGAGCACGAACAGACAAAATAAAATCATGAACACTTCTAAACTATGTTGGAAAATTAAAATGTGATCAAATGCTTTAAAGTACAAGTTTTAATCATTTTCAGAACTATTCAATTCGGAAGATGTACTAAGACTTATTTTTTTTTATAACCCAAAACAATAAATAATAATGTACACAATTGTATCCGAAAATGCATATAACACGGAGGACGGGGGGGGGGGGGGTCAGCAACGGGAAACAGAAAGGTGCCAATGTTCTGCCGTTGGGTTCCATTTTTCACCGCGGTGCACGCTGGGTTAAGGGTGTCAGTTCTTCACTCGAGTTAAAAGTGCAATTTCAGCACCGTGTAAAATGCCGCTGGTGAACAAGCTTTTCACCCGTGAAAGGTGCCAAATTTAACCTGTAGTTTTAATAGTGTAACCTTTCCCGTATTCATAGAATCGCCAGTACATCCAGTGAATTCTCAATTTACAGCTCTAAAGTTCTTTAACTAAAATCAGTACACATAGTCCGCCGGCATAACGAACAAATTTTAGACGGATTTTGCACTTCGAGGTAAAAGCAATTTTGCTTTAGATTCTTGTTTTGGGACTTTTAGAGAGCGTTTTTAGACACGGAGGCATTTGCTGTGAGGTTTAAATAGTATTGCACAAGTGCGCGAAATTTGAATTCATCGTATCGATTTTTCTGCCGAATCTATATATATAATTCTCTTACGTGCCGGCAAATGAAGGGGTGAATTTCTAAACCTCTGTTGGCAACACTTCGCCGATAAATCATGTAAACAAACTTCTACGTTGTTTTGAAATCTTGAATCACAGAATACTCAACGAACTTTTTTTTTTTTTGAGATGAGTTTGAGTCGGGCTGTGGCCCATTTCAACCTTAATCAGCAAAGAAAAGCTCAAAGAAGGCAGGAAACCGTTCTTGAATCCAATTTAAGACGAGCCATTTCCAGAGTTGTATTCTCTGATTCGCTGCCGATAATTTTTAGCGGCTGGGGAATTTTCAGTCAGCAGTTCCTTCAACAGATCAGGTGCGTCACACAATGCCGGTAACCGCACCTTTCCGTCATGGCAACATTTAGTATATTTATTTGCAGTATTACGCTCTTTCTGCCAATAAAGAGCACCACAAAATTCGCATTCTTCACACATTGCTCCACAATCATGTTCATCGGCAATGTTGTTTTGAACGCGTAGGCGCTTTGAGCGTCGTCTATTCTCTGCTTCAGTACGACAGTTCAGTTCAAAATGAATAACTGAGAAAGAATTTACTTTATTCCTTTTATTCTCAGCTGAAAGGTTTCGCCAAATTTGTTTAGGGTTATAGTAGTTTTAGTATTGTGCAAGCAAAGTAGCCTTGGCGAGTTTTCGCGTTTTTAGTTAAACCATTTTTTGTTCGTGACGTGGCAAGGATTCAGAATAACAACAAGAAGGACAAACGTTTGAGAAAATATGTTTGGTGCTCTCTGAGCCTGTTTTTAGTCATGGCCAGCTCTATGTGGCATTATCAAGAACAAGATCTTTTGAAGCAGTGTCAGTTGTGGCTCCCAAACGGGACATTTTTAATTGTGTATATGAGGAAGTTTTCTCAGATTAGAATATATAAGAGTGTAAATATGTAAATATATAAGAGTGTAAATAATGTAAATACATCCCTCGGGGGAGCCTGTAACCCCTAGAGGGCGCGTCCCCAGGTGGCGGATAGGGGAATGCCTTCATTGGTTTTCCAATGGGTGGTAGAAGGGAAATAAAATACCTTCCGCGGACCAACAGGTAGAAGTGCAATCTCTCCAAAGCAATGACAGACACTTTTGTATCTATAATGGTAAAGTTGTGCACATTGCCAAGGCAGTCATCTTACATACAGCAAAGTTAAACTGTCGAAAATCTGGCTAAAGCAGACAAATTAACATTATGAACGTAATTTTCATATTGGTTAAATGGATGGTGACCTAAATGCAATTACCAACTTTAATTTTTACGGAAAATTTTAGCTAGGCTAATGTATTGGCATACAGCGAGCGAGCGAAGCGAGCATGGATCGCGAAGCGATCCACAGGGAACTGCGTAAGCAGTTCCGGGGGTTGGCGAGCGATAGCGAGCAGGGGGCGATAGCCCCCTAGTAATATATATTTTTCGATGTATTCTAGTTACTGTTGAGGCTGAACGCAATAATCAAACATAGAGACTTTAAATAGGATACACCCTTTACTGAAAAATTAAGTTTTAAGAACTCAGAAATGTGAAAAGCGCTGATTTTTCAGAGCTGTCAACAGTGAAAAAATTTAAAATTTTCTTAAAATGCTTAAAAAAAAAAAAAAAAAAAAAAAAAACTACACAAACACCCTCACAATTAAACCGAAATAATCATTGTAAACATTTATAAAACTTTAAACATCCACTTGTTTTGTCAAAAACGCCGCGTGTATGACATTTAGCCACAAAACAACCAAAAATCTCTTTTGCCGCCATAGTCCGGCGACATAACGAGAAGACTGCATTTTGAGGTAAAAACAATTTCTTTTCTTAATTATGTTTCAGAGCATCAAGAAGCGTTTTTAGAAATAATGGCGTTTGCTACGTCATTTGGATTGTTTTCTTTTTTTTAATAGCGTCCCAAAGTGTCTCATCCAGTGATACAGCCGAGTCATTCTCAGTCGCTTTTCACGTCAAAAAAAAAAAAAAAAAAAAACTAGCCGGGCTCATCAAATAACTGCATGTGCGTTATTTGCGTTGCGCAAAAGAGCCTTTGAAGAGAGCATGAAAATCAATGAGAGGACAGTCCGAAAGTTACAGATGAAAACGATTGATGTCTATTCAGAGAAGAGGAAAGTTTACAGTTCTGTTCTTGTCAGCTCATCCGGGAGAGGGAACCTTATGTCCCGACTTTCACACAGGCATTACATGCTCTGCCTTGATCGGTCGAACTACGTTCACGCTCTGTCAATCCATATGAGGGACATGCTGCCTTTGAGGGATCGTCTACCTCATATCTATTCCGAATTTGACAAGGGAAATTTTCTGGTAAGGAAGACAAGAACGGCATTTTCGGTCAATCGACGAAGCTTATGAACAAAACAATGCGCTTATTAAAACAGACGGTGGAGCTGCTGACCGTCTGCTGAGGTCAGATGGATGGTTGCAGGATCCGAAGTCGCACGAATCGTCCATAAATTCAGTAATATTCTCGAATAAGACGAGGGAAGCACTCATCATGAAATTTCTATTGCAAAACAATTTTTATTCATTAACAGCGTTGAGGGTATAGTTAAAATTCTGAATGAAATATTCAACTCGTTCTTAGAACCAAGTGGTGACCTGATGGTTTTGGATTCACGATTACTTGTATATTATGAAACCGCATCCAATTTGCGCAGTATAAAAATAATTGGCGAATCTCAAGCAAATGAGTTCTTTCAAAAAAGACTCATTGACTGTTATACGTTTCTATTGACACACCAATAAAGAAAAACAAGTTGACAGTATTTAACAGCGCTGCAGTAAAATCCTTATCTGGAAAAGAGGAACAGCTTGCTGCCATAAAAAAGACCGCAGCCTTTTTTCTATGCTCTGTTACATTGCTTGTAAAGTACGTGAGGGGAATTAGAATGCCTTTTCCAGTCACAAGTATCATATTTACTTTCCATCACTTTCTGAAAACGACGAACTTCGTTTTGGAAAGAAAGCTGATCTTTCCGCTTGTTTAGAGCTTGACGAAGACAGCACAGAGTATCTCAGAATTTCTGTATGGTGGTGATGCCTAGAACAGCGACTGTCAATTACCTTCGCCTAGAGCTGAGAAGCATGTTTTCTGACTATGAAATAAAATTCGTTGCGTATTTGAACAGTCCACATTTCGATAAGGCACATAGAATGGATGTAGCAGTTGATGAGTCTGCATTAATATTGAAAAAAGGAAAAGGTTCTCGTCGTCGAAAATAGAGGCTACAAAACAAGTTCTTAAAAACTGGTCTGAGTTTTTGAGAAACGATTCAAATAAGGAGGAACTATTTGAATGCTTGGATGACCTTTCAGCACAATAAATTTTCAACAAAAAGTCGTTATTGTCACTCGTCACAAGATTGTCCTTTGCAATGGCGATTTTGATTTGACAGGCTTGATGCTCCTATGATGAAGTCGCCTTGCTCCTCCCTTGGCCTTGCTCCTATGATGAAGTCGACGGTAGAATGCTGTCCATGCGCACGCGGTGTATGCCATGATTACAACCAAGTTTTCATCAGGAAAGTAGACAGCGACGTTGTCGTTTTGGCCCCTGCGCTTCTTCAAAACCTCGAGGGATGTGATCAGTTGCTGTTTAGACATTGGAAAATCGTACCGAATCTTCGATATGTGTGCCATAGAGCAACGACTTGGTCCTGAAAAGTGTGCCGGACTTTTGGCTTTTCACGCTTTTGCAGGTTGTGACACAACCTCGTCTTTCAGAAACAAAGGAAAACGATCAGCATGGCAAGCCTTATCTGCAGTCAACGACGTTTTTAAATCTCTTTCGCTACCTTTTTCTCCAGAAGAGGTACTGTATAATATATTTGGGTTGGAAAAATACGTCAGAAAACTATATGACAGATGCAGTGAAGGAATAACGTCAACGAACTTCGCTTCAAGCGGGGCATATATCGAAGAAGCGTCTAATAGTAACTCCAGTCTTTCTTACCCTCAAGAGTATGGTTGAATAAAATCGAGGAATGGCCGGCGACTTGAAAGATATACCTATATTTCTTTCCCTTTCGTCTAAATTTATATTAACTTTAACATTTTACAGTAATAATATAACAAAAATCACATTTTCAGGTAAAATAGACTTTAATTCTGCTTTTGAAGCCTAATAATCTCAAGACCAAGTGTCGTAATTCTCGATGCCGATGGTGGAAAATCTGGTTTCCCTTGCACTTAGTGCAAATGTTTTAGTGAAAATGATAAGACCCGCTGAGATATGTCCCAGTAATGTTTAAACTCTGCTTTTGTAATAAAAACACCTAATTGATCAAAATTTAAAATGTTTTTGACTGAAGTGCGGTTATATTCGAAAAAGTTAAGTCGATGGTGATTGGTACTATATTTGAGACACATTTTCAGGAACCAAATTTTTTTAGTGCCTTTCTATCGCTGCTTTTAATTAAACCAGGCGACACGACAGCCCATGCGTGCCAAGGCCTACTTTGCCCATCTCAGTCTTCCTGACCAAGGGCTCTAGGCAGATATTCCCATTAGGTAGTCAGCCGAACGCGGCCATCAGGGTTTAGTTCCCAAGCACGCTTGGTACTTGCTGCTTTTAACAATACCTATTTATTATAAGGAGACATGAAAAGGTGGAATTACACACACTATTGTCCGAAATACATCTATTTTGTAACAAATTACCTAAAGTAAGTCCTATCCGCGTGTAAAAAGAAGTTGCTTTTACCTCAGAATGCAATCTCTTCGTTGTACCGCTGAACTAACATAACCTAAACAGTATTTTCACAGTGTTCTTTTAGTTCATTGGAGCCCAACCTGTTTTTTTTTATATAAGGGCTGCACCTCATATTAAAATGATTATCGCTGGTCAGAACACAAATAAAAAGATTAAAAATGTTCTAAATGTAATAAGAAAACAACAAAAAGGAAGAAAGTTACACCCATAACTTTTGTTATTATTACTTGGTTCATATTTTATTAATTCTGTCTGTTTTCCAAAAACCAGTTTCTGAATATATGACCCCGAATGTGTGACATTGGGGCAAATAGTGGTTTTCTATTTGTCGCATTGAACAACACAACGAGACACACGGATCAACTTCACGAGCCGCATGCGGTCCACGGGCCGTAGGTTGAGCACCACTGCTTTAGTTTGTCGAAAACTGGTGTCTGGTTATCTCATTGGTTTGAGAGGATGTTTCACAAACTAATTATTACTTTGTTGATATTGATAGCCTAATTATTTTAATGAAACTTGTTAAAATCTATCCAGCTTCTACTCTAAAGATAAAATTTAGATGATTCTAAGGAATTTTTAAACATCAAAACTAGGTAAACAGATGACTAAAGTTTCCTTCACAAAGACAACATTTTAATTTTGAAATCAATAACTAACTCTCCGATAGTTTACAAACTTTACACAAAAGCATTATTTTTAATAGATTTCTAAGATATTACAATGCAATAAAAAAGAGTAAAAATCAGTGCCGCGAACTGGAGCTATGTTGCAAAAATAGCAAAAGCAAATTCTGGGTGCATATTACAAGCTGCAATCTATCAGGAAATAAATGAATGTCTTTGTGCAGAAAGATAAAAATGTAAACAACAAAGTTAAAAATGTAAATTTGAAAAAAAAAAGAAGAAAAAAAAAACCTTCAAAAGAGAAATTTATGAATACATTTCTCAGTACTATAATCTTGAAGAACTTTTTTATTGATTTAGAAAACGAAACTTTTTAGTATGGTATGTTTGGTGGTAGTTTTGGTATGAAACATAATAAAATCCAACAAAGAGGAACTCGAAACATAAATGCATAAATATTTACCAGAAACCATACTAAGAATGGAAATGAATAACAAATAGGAATATAAAAAACGCTTAGTTGCGAAAAAATGGAATAAAATGAAAATAAAACAAAATAAATACAACTATATTTTAATAAATAAATGAAAAGAAAAATCAAAATTGAAAATTTTAAATTTAATTAAATTAAAAAAAAAACAAACAAATAAAATAAAGAGAGAAAGAAAGAGAGAGAGATAGAGAAAATACATACTACATGCAACATACAAATTAAATTGATTACGAAATAATATAAATAAAAGCTCATGAAAAGCACACTGTAGGCGTATAAGATGTATGGGGAAAAAACTCAGCAATATGAGTAATTCGAGAGGCTAAATATCTTTGCATAATTTTACACGCATGAAATTTAAACATTTTAATTAAAAACGTGGCGATTAAAAACTTTATACAGACCAGTGATTGATTTTTGAAACTTATTTCTCAGCATAATTTGTACGTTCCTTCAATGATTTTCGAGAATTTGTTTATTTTCCCCGTCATGCGAAACTCTTCATTTGTATTTAGCGATTGCAATACCGGACCAAAAATGCAATACCGGTATTCGGTATTTTTTTAATGTGATACCGGAATACCGGTATTAATACCGGTTTTAGAAATTTCCCCAGATACATTCAAAAATATAATATCCCATTACCATATTTTATTATTTTGTGCAAAAAGTGTATTTTACTTATTGTGAAAACGTATAAAATGAAGGAACAAATATCATAATAAAAAAAAAAAAAACAATAATAGCAAGAAACATATTGCATCTATTTAGTTGTCACTAAGCCTGCTACTCATTTTAGAAAACCATTTTCCTGCAGTTGAAAATATTCTTTCTGAATTCACACAGGCCAGTGTTACTGTCAATAATGCGCGATACACCTCCTTAATTGCTTGGAAGACCTTCATTTTCAAATTATTCGGTCTTTAACTTGTTGGTTTTGAAATAATCATTTTTGTGACTGTGTGTGTTTCTTTTGTTTTGTATTATAAGTATTTTTTTTTAATTTTTTGAAAAATCACTATTATTGATATAGCTAATTATAACTGTACTTCGAGCGACAATTTTTTCCCTGCATCAACATCATCTTCAAGAATTTCCTCTTGGTCAAAATAGATTTGTGTTTGCTTTTTATTAACCCTTTGGTTTGAAATTTAGAGCGTATTTGATCCTGTTAGTTTCTTTTTTTTTTTTGATTTTCACTTTCTTTTCGAAATTCCTTACAATTCTGTAAATATCTGGAAATATGTTTCAACTAATTATACCTTACCTCTTTACAAATGTTCAAGGCGTTATTAATATTATCTCGCTTGGAATGAAGCTGAATAGCGAGACAGAACAGCACGGTAATACCGGTGACAACAAGTTATACTGTTTCTAATACTATTAAGAAAAAGTTTTTCCTAAAATCCAGTGTTGTTGAGACAAATATTTTTAAAAAATATCATACAGAATTGCTGCAATTGATGGTTTGAATAAATTATTCATAGCACAAACACATTCGTAATTACACTTAAAATTAATTTTCACAAGATTGCAAGTCAAAGAAACTGAAAATGTAAAAACGTGGTTCACATAAACTCACGAAAGTGCGATTTATCACACCATCTAGTGATGAAAGTATCATGTTGTAATCTTTCCGCTACTTTTATTCATTGCTATTCTATAAATTTGCAATTTGTGCTTTTGAAGAAAAATTATTAGGGTCATTCTTCAAAAAGTGTCAACTTTTCTGTCTCAAGCCTTTTACAGTAAAAACTTTAACGAACAATTCATTTAACAATGCTTTTTGATTTCATAAAAAATATATCTATTTAATCCTGCCAACAATTTTTTAATAATAAATTTTATTTTAGTATATTTTTGGTTCACAACATGTGAATTAACACCTCCATGGCATGTCACAAACCTTGTGTGACTGTTTGTGTTGCTTAAAAACTTGTTTAATTAAAAGTTTATACTTATTTATTTATTATTCCTTTCACAAGTGTCTCAAATACTAATTGTTTAAGCATATTAATTTATTTAATATTGTGTTTTCGTTCGTTTTAGTATGGTAAGGAGTCATGTCACACAATAAATTCTCACCTCCGTTACCGAAACACAAAATGCCATTCATTATTAACATATGACTGTAATGACATCAAATTTTATTTTCCATGATACAAGGGAGCCCCCTTGTTTATTTTCAGCCATAAAGAAGTTGCGTTATTTTTTGTCGAAAAACAAGAAAATAGATTTTAATTTAAAAACTAAGTGTGGTTATTGTGACTTCTCACCTCCGTGAACTTTATTTTCAGGGATGTAAATTAATATAAAAAAAGAAGTGAACATGTTTCCATTTACTTAACATGTGCAGATTGTAGCAAGGAAGAAAAAAAAAAACCATTTCACTGAAAAATGTATCCATTAGGGCTATATTAATGAAAAATTCCTCAACTCCGTGAATCTCACCTCCGTGACAGACCTTATCAATATCATTATTTCTGAGGTGAAAATAAATGATTGAGGGAAATTACATCAATATTAAGCATTCTACCAAAATTATACATTGCACGTATGTTCTCAAATTTACTAAATATTTTTTTTAACAACCATTTGAACTAAAAGTGTAACCACTAATTAAGCCATATTTTAACTAAGAAAGCTTAATATTAGATTCCCACTAATCATTAAAATAGCTCATTATGTTTGTACAATTAACAAAATTATTTATTTGATATTGAATTGGGCTGCGATTTTTAAACATGAAATGTTTTTTCTTTTTTTTTTATTTCCGAGAACAAGGTATTTTTTATTTTTTTTTTATGAGTAAAATGATTGGAACTTAGTTAGGCCATTGTTTATATTTATTTCTAGTAGGTAATGCTTTCATGTAAGAATGGAAAAAAAAAGGAAACAAGAGGTTTCGAAATTGAAAAATATTTGCGCTCAAAAGTTACATTTTCTGCAGAATGACCCATTACATCAATAGATTGATTTTGGTACTGGTCTCCTCAAAAAAATTTATATTTAAAATAACAGTAGGAATCTAATTAGTTAAATTAAAAACTCTTTAATAAAAAACTATTTTTTTTCCAGCTAATACCGAAAATAGCGGTATTCTATTCCAGCAAATACCGGTATTACGAAATTGCAAAATAGCTCCAAATACCGGTATTCGGAATACCAGTATACCCCCCCCCCCTGTGCACTGGAGACTGTACCACACTCAAATTCTGTTTACATTTAAGCGAACTGACCCTATCTACTTCATTTTTGTTAAGAATGAATTTGCCTGCAATTTCTTTTTTGTTTTTTACATTTTTAAAATAAATAGATTTTGGCACAAGCAGAGCATAAAATAATTTTACTAAACAATTGTTTTTTATTATTTTTTTTTTCGTTATTTTAAAAGCATATTTGGTATAAGACTAAATTTGATACACTTGAATAAATTTCTTTAGGTGCACTCTTCACGTTCATTACATCATCCAAAAAGGGTTTTGAAATTTAAATACTTTTTGCGTCGTAATGAGCTTTGCATAGTTCTTATTTATTCCTATTGCTATTAATCACGTAAACGGTCTCAATTTTATCAACTATCTTAAGCTGTTTTGGCTGCTAAAAGAGCAACAGGCTGTTTGTATTTCACTAAAATGGGAATGAAAAAACAGTCGAAGTATTTTAATTATGTTTCATTTAAGCACTCTAAGGCATTAAAAAAAATGAAATTTCGGTATTGAGTTAATCATTTAATTTCTATTCTAAACCAAACTAAAACCAAATTGTTTGAAGTGCTATGAATCTAAATATTTTCTTGTTTCTGAAGCGAGTTTAGAGTGGCTCTTAGTTAATAGATGGCGCGCGAGTCCTATCATTAAATGCTCTTCTATTCGGAAAAAGTTTTGAAACAAAAACAAAAATATAATACTTTTTAAGGACATTATTTGTTTAATATCATCGATAGAATGTTACAAATTAGTGTCTTAAAAAAAGTAAAGGAATAAAACTGAGAAATATGTTAGAAACGGAATAAAAACCAAAGTTTCTCTTCTGCACTAAAAAAAAAAAAAGAATAAAAAAAAGATATTTTCCCATAATAAAAGTGTTATTCATTTGCCTGATTTTCAATCAATTAGAATCTCTTCATTTATTTTCGTGTCTAGTTTAATAGAACTGTATCGGAGATAGTTAAGTAAAGCTCAATTTCCTCTTGAAATGGAGAATAAACAATGTGAATTTATTTAAAAGCTTAGTTTATACTCTCGACTGAAGAATTTCTAATAACTTAAATACGTCAAATGCTTGACATACAGTGGCTCCCAAAAGTGTTCGTACACTTTGAAATTTTTTGGTAAAACCAAAATAACTCAAAACTGAATTCGAATATAAAGTCCAATATTTTTTCACATCATTCCGATGTCATTCTAAATACAACCCATTGGTTTTTTCAAAATATTGACGGATCTTCTTTTTGAAATGGGTCAGAAAACGAAGAGACAGAGAAATAACACGCCACAAAAGTCATCGTACACTCAAATATTTTCGAATAAATTCGTGATTAAAATTATCATATGCCGTTTTATTAGCATTTTTGCATTGTGTTGACCCTTATAAGTCATTTGGCTTTAATTTTTTGTTTATTTATTCCATAATATATTGCTTATTACAATAAAATGGCTGGTATTCGTAAAAAACCGCAAACGCCATTAAAATTTGAATTTTTTTCCCACAGCAGTGGTTTGAAATGTTTCTAAATTAGTTAATTTATTTGTTTGTATAGTAAAGCGCTTGATAAAATGCTTTAAAGAAAGAAATCGGACCGAAAACAAGGTAAGAAAAGGTCAACCGGCAAAGTTGACAAAACTTTGCGGTTAAAAAATGTATGAAAAATACGCATTTGAGTACTGTAAAAGTTTCTGCAGGGTTAAATGAAACATTTTACATTGAATTTTCACCTAAAATTGTTCGCCAAGTTCTTTGATTAGCTGGATTAAATAGGACCTCTTCCCGCAGAAATTTTCTTGGTCGTGCGAAAAACAGAAAGCTTACGCTTTTCGTCCCAAAATCAATGATAAATAAGCTAAAAACAGTTTAGAATCATGTCTTACTTACAGATAAAAAGTAATTCAACATTTTTGGTTAAATTGTTGTATAACTGTAAGTAGAAGAAAAAATTAGGAACTTAATCTTAAAACTTAGTTGGATCAGTTAATCAGGACAGTGAAGGTGTTTTAGTGTGAGGGTGCATATCAGCATCAGGACTAGGTAGTTTGTAATTTTTTGATGGAATAATGAATCATGCTGTTCCTTTAAATATTTTAAAAACCAATTTTGAACTCTTAGCCAAAAATTTGGTTATTGGAAACAACTTTGTTTTTTATCAAGATAACGATAAGAAGCACAGGGTTTTCAACGTTTGCGTCTAGTGCCTCGAAAATTGTCCTAAAGTTTAGAAAATACCACCTCAATCTCCAGATTGTAGCTCAATGTAACGTATTTAGAGATATCTGGAGGCTAGATTACGAAAATAGGGCTTTAAAACGAAAATAGAGCTAGAAATAGTAATACTCGAAGTGTGGTAGAACACTTACTCAGAAATTACGCTAAAAAAAGAAAGAAAAAGAATGAAATCTATTCCCAGACGTTTAAAAGGTGTTATGAATACTGTATGATATTCTATTAATTAATAACTTAATCAAAAGTTAGATTATTCATTAATATATAGACATTTTATAAAGTGTACGAAGACTTTTGTGAGATAAAATTTCTGGCACTTTTCGGTTTTTGATTTTTAAAAAATTAAATTTTAATATTTTTTGAAAACTTTTCATGCAGTTTTGATAAAAATGGATCATAGATCTTATAATTAAATACCTATTCCGAAATATTAATTCTAACCAATGATTTGGGGCCTATTTCGTTGAAAGTCGTAGGTGTACGAAGACTTTTGGGAGCCACTGTATATCAAAAACAGGTTTTACTTAAGCTTCGGCCCTGGTATGTAGTAGTATGTAACAACTTACTCTGAATGGACCTAGTTCTTACAGTGACAGGAATAAATTGTTGCACTAACTGTTTCAACCAATAATAATAAGTTTCGACACATAAAATGCATATTTGTTATTATTTTTTAATGTTTTTAGGCAGTCGATGATTTTGGCTTTCTTGTTTTAGGATTTTTTTTCCTTTAGCGAGTAATAGTTTTCTCTTTATTGTTCGTTTTCCTGATTCCAATTTTAAAGTTTTTTCGCAGTTGAATCTGTTGAAATAGCATTCTCCACAGGTCTCCGCTAAAAGATTTGTTTGTTTAATTACTTATTTTTTAAAACCAGCTGTGGGAAATGTCTTTATTTTGGCGAATTATTACATTGCAACTACTAGTCTCAACGTAATAGTAGCAATTTGCCCCATGTGCCACCATTTTATATCTTATTCCACTTAAATGGTATGATAAAGATATTTACATAGAAGTTAATATAGACGACTAATTTCTGGTATTAACGTAACCAAAAAACTTCCATACTCCAAACTCCCCACAAAAGAAGATCTTCCTTTTGCAGAAATACGTTATTAGACATGACCCCCTCCCGATGTATCCAGAAAAGGCTTAAATTTAAAAGTCCCCCCCCCACCAGCCCCATCATTTCAGACATTCCCTGGAGGTGGGGCAAAGGGCTTACTTAATGCATTTTATAGGAAAAAAAATACATGCACAAATTTAAAATTACGTTGTTTCCAAAGTCTGTGTGTGTAAGGGGGGGATTGATCTGCACCCCTGATTTCCCAAATGAGCGCATGCCTCCTCCCACTCCTATGTTGCTTAGACCATTGAGCTATGTCTCAATGATCTAAGCTATGTTGAGCTGGATAAGCCTTTGAACTAATGATATCATAGATAGACAACTGAAGACAACTCCTCCATTTCTCCCTCGAATGGTAACAAGACCTTCTCGGTTTTGGTGGAGTGACTTTACATTGCCGTCCAACAAAAAAACCCTGAACAACAGCTGACTTGATTGAAATTGAATGAACACAAAATACAGTAACACCATCAAAATTAACATTTTGTGTACATAATTAAGGTTGATTGCAATTTGAAGAAAAACATATAAATGATTTTTTAAAAGTACAATTTTGAAGAGAAAATGGTATTACTTCAAAAACATAAATAATAAAGATAATTAATTACAAAATGATTAAAAGTTATTTAACATTTTAGATACAACATATTTTTCAAAAACAATCTTGATTTGAGATAAGAATGATTAAAAATATACCGGTGCAGTAACAAAGTCGTGATCAGTATAGAATGTCACAATTGGTAATATGGTCATAATCAGTAAATTGTTGGCTTTAGTAAATTAGTGGAAAACATAACTCGTCTTTTTTTTTTTTTTTTTTTTGAATTTCATTAAAGTAAAAGTTTAAGAGGAAAACAAAAATAACAATATCTGTTCACAAAAAATTTAAAATTCTCAGACTCTAAATATTTGTTTTTTTTTTTTTTTTTTTTTTTATTTCAGTGAGGGGAAAAATAAATATTTGTGCTTGTAAATAAAATTGAGAAGGTTTTGAACATTTTTATCAATAAAACAGTAGGTTTTTCAGTAGGTAGGTCTCATCATAGATAGAGTGAAGAGAAGGGCGACCGAGTGGAGAATGACGCTAATATTTTTTGTCGCCCCCTTTTTTTTACTTAGTCGCCACCTAGTGAATGACCGTTAATCATCCGTCGATTGCTCGATTTGTGCATATTACCATCAAAAATTCTTAACAAGATATAGTCAATGAAATTTAAAACTTGAATTTTATGTCTTGAAATGAAACTTGTTGCATTCTCTTTCTTACTGCATTCACCGTATTTCTTAAGCGAATCTACTGTACTTGAAATGCTCAAATAAGAATAACTTCAATGATCGACAATTTTCACAAACCAATGACATTTACTTAGTTAAGTCAAATTTATTTAAGTACAAGTATACCTGTAGACCTTGAAATAAAAATTTCAAGCACTTCCTTCAAAGACAGCCAGCGAGTTTCTTTTTTCAGGCGTGTCAATGGTCATTTGAAAAGGTTTCTTTTTTTCCTACTTTGTGAGCGATATTTTTAAAAATTAATCTCAAGAGATTTTTTTAAACGCCCCATCTAAAATGTTTTTAAAAGTGGAAGAACTAGCATTTAAAAGATCGATTTTAGAAAGCAACTTTCTGTTTTTCAGATAAATCTTTTAAGTTAACTCGTTAACGAAGAAAGGGGTTTTTGTTTGAATGCATTTTTAAAGCTTATAAAGACAAGCAGTTTCCACACACATTCGTTCCAACAAAGCACATTTCGTAACGACATTATGAAAAAAAAAAAAATCTCATAAGTTCAAAACTATTTGTTGTACAAAAAAGTTAAATATTGCAAAGATTTCAAGGTTGAACGTGTAAAAGCATCTTTTTTTTCTTTTTAGATAATTTTGATTTGGATTTTCAGTTTATTACGCATTTTGTGTGACGTACTAATAAAATAAGGTACTATTTTATCATTAAATACTTCTGTTCGTCGCAGGGAAGTGAGGCATAAATAAAAACCAAAAAAATCACGTGAGAGTGAAATGAAAAATTCAAATAATGATACAAATAAATAAATTAATAAGTAAACAAAATAAAAAAGATAGATAAATAAATAAATAAAATAAAAAAGATAGTAAAATAAATTAAAATAAAATGATAAACTAAAATAATATTTTAAAAAGCACATAAAAACACAATAATTAAAAAAAACTTATGTGAAAGATGAAATAAAATGATATAAAGAAAAATGAAATGAATGAACACTTGAAAAAATAAACAAATACATAATTAAAAAAATATTAAAAATTAAATGAATGAATACAGTAATAATTATAAGTAAATTAATGAAAATAAAAAGCATTGAAAGTTATACAATTCCTAATCGGCATTAATATGTAAAGGGACAAAGATAACTTTAAAAAGTTTAACCGTTAGAGTACTAACCAGATAATATTAAAGTATCGGAAAACTAGCACGGAGAGAGAAAGTTAAACAAGTTAAAATTGATTACTTAAAAAGAATAATTCACAATGCGTATTTGTTAATTTTTCCTTCTTTTTGCTGTTGTAAGTAGTATTTGTTTCATTCATTTTTTGTTGCCCTCCCCCCTTCCCAATAGTTCCAATTAGCGATGCGGATTCTAGAGCTGATGTAACGCAACAATGACTTATAAATTAAGTTTTTTTTTAAAAAATGTGAATTTCACTTTGGACTTAACGCACTAGAGCAGCGTTTCTTAACCTTTTTAGACCCAAAAACCGACCAAAAATTAAAAAAAAAAAAAAAAAAAGCGGATCGGTGATGGGTTTTTTCCTCTTTTCTTTTCCTTTTTTTCCCTTTCTATCTTTATTTTCTTACAGTTAGCAAAAGAAAAAGAAAACTTTCATTTTCGGACAGTTAAAAAAAGTAATTTTTTTTTAAAGGACCGACGACATTTCCCCGTCTCCTCCCCCTTTTCTTCTCGGGGACCGTTAAATACTAAGGAAGAAGTATTGCGAACAACTGAAGGGTTTTCCCTTAAAAAATAATTAATTAACATCCAAACATTAATTCCTCTTAAGGAATTGTTACAAAAATTATTTAAATGTTTCGAATGAGATAAGTAATTATCGTAACATCATTATACATAAGTAATAATTTTACTGAAAAATCATAGAAAACTACGAAAAATAATCACAAAATTCACGTAAAAGATGTGGTGTTAGGTTATAGTGTTTTTTTTTCTTTTTAATTTTTTTTTTCTTTTAGTGAGAAATTTTTTAAATGTGGACGAGCAAAAATCTCTCAGGACCGGTCAAATTTTTCTGCGGACCGGCACCCACCGTTCCGCCGAACCACTGGTTAAGACACAAGAGAATAATACTCGCTTGCCGGAAACTGATGTGATTTTCTACTCGAATTGTGGTTGATTTGAATAAATATGAAGCACCAAATGAAATCAAGCTAATAAAGACCATTATTTTGCATAAGAAAGTGTATTTAAAAAATAATCATGTATTTAAAGGTTGCGATTGAGAAGCATCTAATTGTGTTTTGCTCAATCCATTATAGCAGGTGGAACATTTTTACCATTCGAATTTTTTAACTAAGGAGTTTAAAACTTTGACTTTTTTAAAAATATATATTTGAACATCAGCAACGATTACGTATTTTAAGTAACTATTTGTACGCGTTGTGGGCATGACATTTAAGTCACATCGGAATTTTTTACAGATTCAAGATAATTTTTTCAAATGGGAAATTGTTTTATAAAGGTTCATACTTTATGGTAAGATACGTAATTGTTACTTATATTCAAATGTACAAAAATTTAAAGCTGAAGTTTAAAATTCCCAGAATAAAGTGCAAATAAGTATGTAAAAATGTTACACCCACAACAATAGGTAGAACAATTTCAAAATTATACAAACATTTTATGTTCCACGAAAAAACTAATTAAAGTTTTCTTTCTAAGCCTTTTGTATTGTGTGTTTCTTTTAAAAATGTTTTAAACTCACGGCTGATGTCTACATCAGGCTTGGAGTCAATTACGAGGGAATGTAATCGATTACGATTATGTTTACAAGCAAGAAAAATAGGGTATTACAATTTCGATTACGATTAAAATCCTCTAACAAAATTTAATTACAATTACAGCAACGATTAGATTATGTAGAAAATGTAATCGATTAAGATTATGATATACCAATTATGATTTTGATTATGATTACAGACTCGAAAAGTATATCATCCATTTGCAGCAACAATGTGATCGTTGAAAATTATGATTTTTGATTTAATATTATAGCAATAATTGCAACTATCATCTAGTATTAACTTACAGATTATTTATCAATATAATTATTTTGAATTAAGGTGTTGTTGACAGGAAAGAAACAAAATAGGAAAAAAACATACATCCAGTTAATTTGAAGGGCATATATCACACAACACTACAACGACTGTACATAGGTACACGCACACTTTTATTCAAGTCTACTCGTGTAATGTATGGATCAATTTTGTCTTAAAGTTGGTCAACACACTTAAAGTACTAAACATTTTCTAAAGCTCAAAAAATCATACGGATTTTCGCAAAAACAACTTTTTCTGAGAAAACAGAAACAAAATTACCTCTTCTAAACGCTTTCCTTTTATTTTTCTCTTAACACTTTTTCTTTCAAAGTAAAGGAAAACTTTTATACATAAAAAAAGCAGTTCTCGAACGCTCGTTGCGAATAACTGAAAAATGCCAACAGAGAAGCTGCAAGCTAGAGTGAGGTGTGTTCTTAGGGTATAAAAGAAGAGGAGGGAAGGGGGGGATAGTGAAAAAATCGTACTCGTCATTTAGGGATGAGAAGACGGATGAGACGTGGGACTCCCTCAACTCTCCTACTGATTTGGCTGATGGTAACCAAGGAAACGTGATAAACTTTTGCACCCTGGCTGCATGTTCTTTTTTTTGTTCCCAAGAGCGGCAAACTTTCTTAGGATTTTGGTTAGCACTCTTTAGGGGCGAAATTGGTCTGAGTCAGATGAAGAGTCGCGTTTTTCAGATTGGATATGACAAGCTTTGATTTGGTCTTGAGGGCACAAAATGTTGAGTACTTATGAAAAACAAAGAAAGAAAACAAGTTCATATTCTTGTCATCAGAACATACACAAAAAAAAAAAAAAATGCACACAAACACATACAAATATAAACATCTATTTTACGGCAGAAAAAAAAAAAGAAAAAAATGCATTCTTTTGAAGACAGTGAATTGAAAAGTAACTTTTAGTATAAAAATGTTACTAATATCAAATGAACTTTTTACATTGAAAAAGGGAGCAAAAGCTTACTGTTCTCAGATTAATCTGAAACAGTTTTGCATCGATATTTGAGTTAAAACTGAACAAATAAAATAAAAGAAAATAAAGATAATTTTTCTTCTTCTCGAAACAACGTAAAAACGCTGGTCAAATGCAAGAAATTTGGTACATCTCGCGAACTATAACAAGTGTGAAGTTTAGTTTTTCAACATTTGTCTCCTTCAAATTAGCACCAATTCCGTTAGTATACGAGCTCTCCATATATTTTTCAACAAAACAACTAGAAACCAATTAGTGCAGAGAAAAACGTCTACATGTTTAGCTGTCATGTGCTGACGTGAACTGCAAAGAGTAGTTCGGGGCATCGGTAGTGGCGATAGAGGACAACTCAGGCATTCATGATCAAACAATCTAAAGTATGCGACAGCACTTTTTCTTGGGACATTATTTCACGTCAACCTTAGTTCAAATCTTTAGATGCCACTGTTGCTTTTAATTAAAATCTGTTTAAAAGTTAAAAGCTTTGTAAAATGAAGTGATAATGGTCTTGATGGTCTCTGGGCTTTCAGGTCTCCTTCCTTAGCAAGTTAGTCCGTTTGCTCAGTTCTCACGATTTCGCAGTGAGCTGATACTCACTGAAAAGGAACTTTATAAAAAAAATTTCTCAAAAGCAGTCTGCATTCCAAAGTATGCTGTTTCTCGTAACAGCATACTACGTGTCTCTGCCGTTCTGTGTAAGATCCTGAAGAGCTGGTTTGTAATCCGAAACAACGATAGCTTCATCAAGCACGGACTTTCTCAACAAAACTAGCTGATTCGTTGACGATATCTCCACTTACTTCATCAAAAGCAGTAGTGAATGAGTTAACAGGCCAATTAAAATTAAAAAGCTTGCACTAGGCACCATGATCTCTATTCAACATTGAGCCATCCGCGAAAATATACAACCATTCACTTTCAGGAAATCGTATTTCAATAGCTTCTAGGGCCATTTAGTTCAGTTGTGCTGGATCATATCCTCCTTTGGCACTTTCATCAAGGTTCATATCATCCAATGAGCACATATGTAAGGAACAAAATAAAAACCTCATGATCAAGTCCTAAAGATCTATCGAACTTTGGAGCATATTTATAAAGCCATATTTAGTTTTAAAATTCCCACCTCTGTTTCTCTCATAATTCCTCTGAAAAAAAGTTATTAGTAAACTAATTAGTTTTTGATAAAGCCTTACTCCTTCTCTGTATGGATCTGGGGACTTGTTCAGTATTTGTCAAAATCTCATAGCAGGAACAATACTTTTCACTGCACCAGTTATTATACGTAAGGTTTGATTTTGAAACACCTCTGGCCATTGTATGGAGTGTATCAAAACAGTATTACGCTATGGTACGTATTAGAAAACAACTCGTACTTCTTAAGGAAACCGATTCTGTGTTCAAACCTACACAGAGATTAGTTTATTTTGCTTCAAAAATTCACCACAAATGAAATTTGTTTAACTACTTTTTTCAACTTTTATAGTGTCTGTTTTTTTCTCTCTCGTACAACTTTTATAGACATAATAAAATATCCAACAGCTATATTGGATCGACGAAGCAATAGTTGAAGACGTAAACATTTCTCAAAGTCCAGCTGCATTTTAGAAGCAGCACGTATATTGTAAATCCTGTGAAATTAAAAATTTGCGCATGAATTTTTATCACTTTTTCAAATTTTCTTCTAGAGAGACTCTTGTGGTGTGTCCAGTACCGTTTTGTATTATATTTGCCAATTTCTTTCTATTTAAGTATATACATATTTAGTAATACGTAAATTTACAAGCATAAGAATGTGAAACCCTTGTGTTCACAGAATGTTTTGCCAATGTTTTCTATTTTAACTGCTTTCGCAATTTGGACGAAACGTTTTTTTCAGCGATAAGAATGGATTTTAAAAAAATGTTGAGAGATTTTTTAATCAAACTTGATTTTCTTTTTGTGAATTGGTAAGCAATTTTTTTATACATTACTTTTCTTATTGAACTGTATTCATTCGTGAAAAGGAATTAAGTATTATGCTTAATTGCTGACTACAAACCCGAAACTTCAAAAAAATTTTTAATTTGGTTATTGAAAATGTTCATCATTTTAATTTCAAAGAGATTTAAAATTTCCGCTTATTTTTTTGTGCATCACCTTTTACATTCTAATTTCTAACACTTAATCTTACGAAAGCTAACACAAAAGTACATAGATAAATAAATAAATAACTCTAATAGCAATAAATAAGTAAAAAAAATGAATTAATAAAACATAATTTTTACTTGGTAAAAATAATGTTAATTGAAAAGATTGTATATCAGACATATTTTTACGAAAAATATGGAATGTATTTGATCAATATCATGGTTATTTTTTCATAAAGCTATTTTCAGATGTATGGGAAAAAAAAACCCAGAAAGTCCATTAATTGGAGAACAGATAGCGATTGATTACTGTGACACTTTTTGAGGTAATAGCAAAACGTAAAAGCTTTCATTGAATCAGATTTAATATTTACTGAATCATTCACTAGTACTGTTTGACCATGGAGTGTACATAACTTGGCAATCTGCCAAGTAAAAACGATTCCATCTGAATGAATCTAGCAGGGGAGAAGGGAAAATAACGATGGGATTTTGATGCACACGTTTTATAATGTCACTAGTGCCTTATTCATTTATTGCATTCTCAAAAATAAAATAAGGGGAAACAAAAATAGTGACCATGGAAATAACAAAAATAAAATAAAATTATTTCATTTCGTACAGGAACTTAAAAGCAAAATGGTAAGCTCAAAACTTTGTTGTGAATAAATAAATCAATTAATTTTTGTCTTGAGAATATAGGTTGAATATACTTTAGATATTTAAAAAATGTTGCTGTGAGCAAGTTTTTATTTTTACAAAACTAAGGCTGAATAATAGAGAGGCAAAAGTGCACATCTGTAACAAACCAAATAACTCCCGTATAAACTAATAGATAAGTCCATTTCCGCCTATAAACCGGATATTAGCCTTTCCACGTAATAGATGGTCAGACAGTAATTTACTTAATGATAATTTTTTTATTACTGTTAGTATTATTTAGACAGCAAGGCCATTTTAATCATCCCCTGAAGGTCAACGTGCATCAATCAGCTCTTGTGTAAGCCCGATAACACATCACGTCACTGTGGGTCACACTGGTCACACGTCACAAAGTGACAGAATTGCGACGCCTCACAGAAGTCGCGCTGTGATGCATTTGTGACTTGTTTCCTTTGACTTAAATGCAAAGTTGTTACAGCACTTAACTTTTGATCAGTCACTTGCTGACATTTTGAAAAACTCACCGCTACGTCGTTTAGTGACGTCTGTGTGAACTGACATTCTTAACCTGCTGCACGATTTGTGACAGTCAAACAATTTTCATATAAGCGTTACATTTTAGACACTGCGCTATCAGGGTAATTTTCAGACATCAGTTCAATAACAGATCGATAACGTAGTTTGCTATTAATATGTTTCCTCTGACTTGAGTCCAAAGTACTTGATTTGTGACTAGTCACCTGGTGAAACATTTAAGAACTCCACGAAGTCACTTTGTGTTCACTTGAGACGTTTAATCGACATTCGTAAACATCTGCACGATTTGTGACCGCCAAGCAACTATGGGTTGTATTTTAATCAACGCTATTCGGGCAATTTTGAGACAAGACTTACGTAACACATCGACTAGGTAATTTGCTATACTATGAAAATTTCATGTGGTTTTGTCGATCTTTGAAGAGCAATATGTCATCTTTTTTCAATTTGGATACTCTTTGTGCCTATTTTACTTAAAAATAGTAACTAAAAGCGCTTTAGAAATGACATATTGAATTTCGTTTTTAATTCTGCACGTTATGTTTCCAGCACTTAATTGGTTCAAAAAATTTGTTATTTATTTAAAACATTAATGATATTAAATGAAAAATTATCATATAAGCTTTGTGCTACAATATGATTAAGGTGAAAAAAACCAACGTAAATAAAGCACAAATTTTGAAGACAAATACAGCATATAGCTATTTCAAGGCTACAATGGAGCCTCTTCATCAGTGCAAAAAGCTCACCAACGCAACCAGAAGTTACGAGAGAACTGGAGTTCTAGAGAGAACTAGTTTTCGCGCAAATTCTGTTGTGTTGGTGAGCTTTTTACACTGATGAAGAGGCTCCATTGTAGCTCTGAAATAGCTATATGCTGTATTTTTCTTCAAAATTTGTGCTTTATTTACGTTAGTTTTTTCACCTTAATCATTAATGATATTAACTGACTTATCAATTCATTTACGTAATAGCATTTGTTTTGTAAATAACTGGATATGATAGTTTATTTCTTCACTATCAGTAAATTTAAATTTTTACTTTAAAAATTTGTTGAACCAACTTCAGTACAAGAACCCATTTTAAAAACCCATAGATCATGATCAGACTACTTAATGAAACATTTTATGAATAATTTTAAGTAGAATGTAAGAATGTTTTATAATTTGTGCATTTAAAATCACAAAATCCAAAATTAAGTGAATTATATCGGACCGAAAATATTTTTTTGCTTGATTATCTTTCACCCGAAACAAAGTTAAGGCAACGCTACAAATAGAAGAAGAAGCTAAATGTAAGTAATTATTGAATTAGGAAAGTGAGAACCAAAAGTATTTAACTAATGAACTTTAAAGAATCATCCTATCAGTAGATGATGTATGTAATGTTTAATATATATCAAATTAAATCAAATGAATAAGTTAATTTAAAATTCCGTAAATAGAGTTTGAAATTTTCAAAATGCTCTCTGCTTTTAAATTAGTTTTAAAATTAGTAATATGCATTCAAAGCTACCGTTACTTTTATCTCGTTGTTTTGTCCCTTAAATCAATACGTAAATAAAGTATTGTTTTCTGTTTTTAGTTCTTTATTTGAATTTAAAAAAAACACTAATTTTATAAACGACGAAAAATTGTTCTTCTTTATTGTGGTAAAACAAAACCTCAAATATTTTATTTGCTCTTAATCTCTCCAAATTATTCTGGATTTTTTTTTCTATCTATTCTTTCAAATTTTAATTGAAAAGAAATCTCTAACGCAAACATCAACGCCTTTCATTACGACAAAAACAAAATTTCACTCAAATTTTTAATATCATTGTTTGCCTTCTCTTCAGCTACTAAGTTTTACATTTAAAATTCATGACATTTGTTAATTCTTTTTCGTTGTGGAAAGCAACGGAAATAAGCATTTTTGCCAAAAAGTCATTCAATTGGAAAAATTTTATGAAACACGATTGTGAGAAGTAAATTGTATTCTTGTTTAAAATTTTTACCTTTGGCTAAAGGCAGTGAGCAAAAAAGGTATCTGCTTTACAGATCACCTGTTGGTATTTTCATTCAGAAAAGGAATGTATATTTATTTTGAGGTTTAGCTTTAGTTTAATTTAATTAATAAATATTTTATATTTTAGGCGTGATTTCTTTGCATCTTTGTGTTACTTCATAAAATATTTTTGAAATAAATCTCTAAATCACTGGAGAGTCATTCAAAGACTGAAAAAATATTTATAAATTTTTAATTGCAAAAGGTACACACACACACACACACACACACACACACACACACACAATAATGGTTTTATCAACAAAACATTCAAACGCTGCTCTTTTTACTAATTTTGTTTATGAATCCGAAAAATGTGTCTTTTTGTTCAATCAAAATAACAATTTTTTGAATGAATACTCGTGATTTGAATTTAATATCAGAAGTTGAAGGGTATTTTTTGTTTTCTGTATATGCTCAGTTTGATTACATTCAGTATAATTTATTCGATCGGGCTTTACTGTCTCTAAAGTTTTGAAAAACCATAATGTTTATACTTTACTTCGAAGTTTGTTATATTCCCCCCGGAAACAAAAATGAGCAAATGCTACTCTCATTATTAGTCTAAAAAGCTCGCTTATTCAAAATGCTTCAGGAATAAGTTAAGAAAAAAAACTATCCAACACCAATGTGACGGAATATTTTGTTATCTTTTTATTGGTACATTTTGTCGCAAAAAAAGACGAATGGGCGTATTTCAAAAAAAAAAAAAAAAAAAAAATCGGAAAATGAGCTATGACCACCCCAGAAGTGTCCAAAGTTGATTTTATAACAAGACCAATGCGCGTATCTCTACAATAAATAGTAAAAAAGTTACAGCCCCTCACACTGGTGGCGATTCTCAAGCGATACAGTAAACTGGAAACCATTGAATCGGTTTTCTGCAAAATGCTTAAAAGTGAGATATGCCCATTCGTCTTTTTAGCGACGATTTTGATTTTGTAGAAGATCAAGTATTTCACTTGGACTTGCTACAGTCTAAAACTATTAATTACAGCTATTAAAAGATAAATAAGAAACGTTATTTAGAATACTACACTGAAAATACAATTTTAAGATCAAATTCGCAAGATAGACACGTTGTCCATTGGTTGGGTTTGGGGATAACTGTTTTTTACTTTCTGATTCGATTGAGGTTTCTTCCAGTGCGGGTGAAAGTGATGCTTTTTGGTGAGATGCAAGTTAATTCAATCGTGGATTTAATAAACAGTTAGATGCGTTATGGTACAAAGTATTGAAAGGTGCATCCGAAGCGTTTTTGTGTTCAATTTATATCAGATGAGTTTCGTGCAGTACATTTTGAAGGCAAAAGTATATGTTCCAAAACACTCTTTTACACACATATGTTCTGCAAGAGTTCAGCTTGTCTTAAAAGGAGTTTGAAAAAAAAAATTTAAAAACTTATATCTTAAAAAAAAAAAGGGATTGGAAAAAGAAAGATTTTCTGAGATCTCCGGAAGAAAAATAAGAACCCCAAGCACGTGGCAGAATCTGAGATCCGTTTCCATAGTAACCAAAGACAAGAATGCATTGGAGCCTAGAGGGCTTGAAGACAGAAAATTTTTGAACAGAACTGCATACCCCTGATGTCAAAACTGTTTTGTTTAGAAGGAAAAGCAGTGCAAGTCAATGAATATTAGCGATGTTGACTGCAAATCAATAAAGAATTCTTGAAATGAGCATTAAATTGAACTAAAGTCTCAGCTCAATGATTCATTACAGAAATATCATTTGAGCAACCTGCTTGTGATGGATTAGGCATGCAAGAACTAATCACTGTTGCATGCAATATACCAGCCAGCCCGGTTATCACATCCTTTGACTGCAGTTTCTTTCTTATTAAAACTCCTCAGTCAGGAATAGTGAATAACCGAGACGGAGACAGATGTCATCTCATTAAAGGTGAGAGTGCTAACAAACTGGTAGATAAAGTGAATTTATGTCACCAGCGAGTGTCTGCAGCATGGTGCGATTCGCAAATTGAAGGCAATATTCCATGTAGTTCCACCTTAGCCCTGGCTTAGGGTGGTAACTTACTGCTAAAAACAATCTCTGTTACTTTAACCAAAAAATTTTTTGAGTGATAAATGGAGTTCAATATTTTATGTATTTTTTTCGTTCTGGAGTAATAACTTTGAGCAGAACTAGTTTGCAATCCATTCTCCATGAGTATTTCACGACACATTATATTAAGTACAGTGAAGCACCGTTTATACGTTTTTAAAGGGATGTAAGAAAAAAGCATATTAATGAAAAAAAAGGTATAATAGGTATACGTAAATGTGTATCAGATTCTGCAGGGACCAAATTAAAAAAAGGTTGATTGATAAAAACGTAAAAACGCATAAAAGAGAAACGTATTAACGGTGCTTAACTGTATGCCAATTTTTTTTGGGGGGGGGGGGAGGGGGTGAATTCACATTTGTTGAATGTCTGGTTTTACTAGCTAGTCTGAAGAGAACAGCCAAAAAAGCAAGTCATCGTCATTATGGATTATTGTTGCCAATGCCAATCTTAAAATTCATTTTGTAAACTAGAAGTAAACATACTTGATGGATTTTTAATAATTATTTTCTTGCTTCGATTATTAATAATGCACAATACCCTTAGGTTATTCCATTACAGAGGTTTCCATACGCGACACTGGTGTGAAAACCTTCCTTTTCAGGGGTTTTCTTAAAAGTGCCGAGATTGTTCATGTACTTTGGAATAATAACAGCAACCAATGTGAAAAGTATCAGTTCTGCAAAAAATGATTATAGGGAATCTTAATTTTTTTCTACCTTTATCTAAATGTCATGCCCAAACCGAGAAAATTTTTGAACACATTGTCTCATGCTACATCGTCGTCTCAGAGCACCAGTAAGATATCTAGTCCCAGAAATAACACTAAGATATCTATCTATCTTACTGTTGCTCTGAGACGATGACATTAAGATGTTTATAATTTTAAATTATTTTAATTATACGTGAACTGCAAATAACATTAGTTGTTCCATCAATAAATAAAATATTTTAAGGACATCTTTAGGAATCTTAAGAAGATTATGTAGTTACTATTATTCAATACAAGGGCATGGCATCACATTGGTTGTTGTCGCGCTAAAAAGTTTACTCCAACTCCTTGTGAATTTCGATGCATTTTCGATCAAACTTTTCAATTTTGTTTAATATGTTACAATTAAGGCCATTTTGACACTTATTTTTTTTTCCATCATACGTCAAGAAATTTGGTGGAAGTGAGTTTCAAGCATCTACGTCAAATAGAACGGCTCGAATCAACGATAATGGAAACAAAATCTTCAAATTCGCCAATGGCAGAACTGTCGTTTTATGTGATTGTTGTGTAATTTTAAGGAAAGTTTTCTGACATTCTGCTGGCTATTCTCTTTACTACGATTTTGATTACTTATCAGGTTACAAGTTAAGAGATCATATTTTTTTTTTTTTTTTTGACTTCTCTAGAGTGTCAAAGGTTGCTCAGTCTGTAGAATGTTTTCAATCTGCGATTACAACTGCGATATTATAAAGTGAAAGCCTACATTCTCGTTTAAAAGCTAATAGAGAAAATAAGTGAGCAACCGTCAACCGCGTGGGCACTTTTGCCAAATTTTGAAATTTAGTGTTTATATGTTATCTTCTAGTGTAGTTTCATGTTTCACAACCAGTGGCGCTGACGTGCTTCACGTCCTTCAGGAGGTTGATATATAGCCAGCCAGGAACAGAATAACAGCATTCAGAAAGGTTATGTTTGAATCTGCCCGGATGTTTTTTTAAGTCATGAAAGTAAGTGGATTCTGATCGAGAATATCTGATCGAGAGAAATTTCATCTGTGAAAGGTGAAGCAAGTACTATTTTTAACAATTATTGTTGTTAGCTGTCTTCCATTTGAAGCCAGAAGTAGTGTCTTTTGTTTTGAGAATGATTTTTCAGATTATTCTATCAATGTGTCTAATTTTTTAATATTTTGCATATTTTAATTATTAGATCGTATTTAATTTATACAATCTGTTGTCATTTTTACTCAATTAAAGCTATGTTTCTCCTGGAAGGAGTGGTAAACTCGTTTATTAAGGAAAGCTAGGTGTGAGCAATGTGAACCTGAGTGGGTGACTTTTTACCCACTACGTTCTTTTAAACACATATAAACACAGAAAACAAAAAATAAAAACACCGGAAATATATATATATATATATATATATATATATATATATATATATATATATATATATATATATATATATATATATATATATATATATATATATATATATATATATATATATATATATATATATATATATATATATATATATATATATATATATATATATATATAAGTAGGAAAATACCACTCAGTTTTAAAATGAAGTTTGAGTCGGGATAAATTCTTTAGATTTGACGGTACCACAAATTCTTGATCATATTGAGATTAATAGAGTTGCTTGACCAGTTTAACACCGAAACTCCACTTTCTGTTTAAAATCTATGAGTTAATTTAGAGATGTGACACACATTTAGAGATGTGAGTGAAATCTTGCTGAAAGATAAAATGAGGCAGTGAGAAGCAAAGGGATGCAAGTGGACATTTTCAAGTTTTAAGTAAAACGCGTATAAAGATTACATCTTAGGTAGGCTTTCATTGAATTTTTTTCTAAATCATGCTGTACAACAGCAGCTACCAGGGCTACTAGTACTATCTTTTACCCCAAGACAGAGAAGTGGTTCACCTACTATTTGTACTGGGTATCTCCAAATTTTTGATTTTGCTACTTGCATCCCTTTGCTTCTCACTATCTCAAATGTGTCACTAAATGTGTAACTGCTGTACCTCAGATGAAGTATCATGCATGATTACTGATAAACAGCGGAAGTCACGCACTGTTTTATTTTAAGATATACATAACTTCCCTATTCCAGCAGCCCTCATGCACCCACAAACCAAAAAGGATGTGTCTAAGTGGAAAGAACGTCTTACACAAGATTTCTCATACACCTTACTTTTTAAACGTCAAACACAACAAACCTTTTAACACTTATGGACGTAAGAAGTATTTTTCAACGATTATTTTGGACAGTTTATTTTAGTTTGGGTTCATCTCCTGCCAGGTGTTACAATTTTTCTATCTCGTTTACTTCGGTTACTTCTTAGTTGGTCACTTCTTCTATATCCCTTTAAAATCTTACATACCATAAATTGTAAAACGTTCGTTGGAATTGAGTTGGATAGTTTATTTTCTAACTTTAAAAAATGATACAATATATAACTTCGTTTTACTCCTATTTATCACCGTGGCGACCCATTTTGAGCAATGAAAGGCTTTTAAAAGAGTAAAACTATCCGGGCGCCAAGCTCCATACTTGTGACAAACTATAGGGTAACAGGTATGCAAATATTTTCGCTATTTTTTAAAATTCACATTGAATTAATAAATTATTTTATTTTTTTGACACATTTAAAAAAAATCTATTTTTCCAATGTGTTAATGATCCATAAATTGTTAAAATAATATCTGAAAAGTTATTTAAATTTCTTTACCCATTCATGAATAACGAGTTTCAGTCTTTTTAATTTGCATGCGTTCATTTTTCCCGATTCAGGGACAAGTTCTGTTCAAACAGTTTTGATATTCTATTATTTTGAATTAGGGGTGTATAATTAAAAACGGAGCGTATGTATCTATCTACGTATGTCCAAGTTACTTCTCCCGAACGCCAATGAACGGACCATCGAGCCAGGTATCGATAATATTCCTAATTTTCCCGTCTTTAAGTTTGGCTTTAGCTATTTAACACAATCCTCCGATAATAGTTAGCGGAGATATCAATTAAAAACTTTTAATTATGACACTTAGATTTCGACATAAAATCCCTATTTTTCGAAGGCTTTTCTCCTTCCAAATTATTATTCAGTGCTTCATCTCAACTTTCCGTAACAATGCTTTTATTAAAATTGGTAGCGTGAAGAAAATCATTGAGAAAAAAATCTGTTGCCATTTTTTCCTCGAATATGAACAAATAAAATTTTGACTTTTGCTTTGAGGCTTTTCCTGAAATCGGAGAGTTTAAAATGTTTCCTTTTTGGTTATTTTCCGCAACCTACCGCAAAATTTTACTGATTTTTTTTTTGTTTGTTTAAGTCTGATTGTTGAACACGCGTCACTTGACATCATTTTTATTTTCGAGGTAGACCGTGCAAAGCCGAGTGACACAGCTAGTAAAAACAATAAAATGAATACAAACATTCACACACAGGAGCGCTACGAAGTTAAATTTTTGAGAGGTTGAAAATTCCCAGTAAACCGAATGAATTTTCCCGAATGATAAAATACAAACAGGCACCCGTGCTAATATCTTTTGAGAAGCGACTAGGCATGTTCAAAAGAAATCGAGTTATGAAACACTGCCTTTTCAAATTTTACCGAATCGTCTGACTAAATTTGCCGAATAAGTAAGGTTTGGGAAGTCACAGTAACACACACACACACACACACACACACACACATATATATATATATATATATTTATATATATATATATATATATATATGTCGTACCTTACCTCTCTACTTTTCTACCCCATATATCAGTACCTCAGAGCCAGAGTGACGTAAGTCCGAAAATTGCGATTTTCTGTTTGTTAGTGTATTGTATATAGAAGCTTATTCTGCACCGAGACATGTGAACGTAACTCTTAAAAATAAATCCTTTTTAATTTTTTACGAGGGTTAAAAGAGCACTAGTCCTATCCTTTGGATGGGCCTGAAAAAGTTTTTCCTCTCCCCTGTAAAATTATCATAATGTGAATTACGTCGTTTTGACTCTGAGGTACAGATATGCCCTACCTTACCTTTCTAGACCCTTACGCATTTATTGACCCTTACACATTTATTATCCAGTTTACCGTCCGATCGGAAATACTACCTTTTGAGGAACTATTGATTGTCAGCGAAGCTCCGGGTGGATAAAGAACTGAATATAACTTTAGCTACAGTGTGGTAAATTCAAACTTCATTAATGATTGAAGTTCAGTCAATTGAAATTTCATTGGAGTTCTGTCTAAAGAAAAATGTCGGCACATACGTTAGTTCACGTCGTAAGATGATAGTTACAGATCTAACATTAAGTTGGGCAGTTCACTGCTGACAGTGTCAGCTAGTTCACGAAAACAGTTAAGTCTAACTAGTTCACGAAAACAGATAAGTCCAACTAGTTCACGAAAACAGATAAATCTAGAAGTAATTGTCCCATACTTTATTTGTGCAGAAAGTTCTATAAAAAATAAGTTAGGCAGTTTTATACTAATAATTCCAATGTGTGTTCAGGAAAAAGTCGTTATAAGCGGTTTAGAAACAGTTACCAGCCTTGCTTTATGCATCAAAATAAATTTAAAAAATAGACAGTTTTATGCGAATCATGCTAATGTGCTATCACAAAAAAATGGACACTAAGTAGCCTATAAGAGGTTATGTCCTTTACTTCATTTAAGCATCAATACAGCAAAAAATTAGTTCGGCAGATTTATGCAAAAATATTAATGTGTTTATCAAAAAAAAACAGAAGCTCTAAGTAGTACATATTAGGATTTATTAATAGTAACAACACTTATTTTTTGTTTGCTTCAATAAAACCAGGCTGTATTGATACATGTCTAGGCGTTAACCATTTTAATTATAAAGTTTTCGGACGTATTTTGAATTTATCCACAAGCCAGTTTAATCATCATAGCAATAGGGAAAAACATATAAATCTCCCAAACGCTTTCAGACAACGAAAAATCAGCACCTGTTGGAACCGAACTTATAGCAAATATTTGTATTTCTAAGCGATAATAATTTCAAACTTAGGTTCCTTTTATCAGTACGACAGAAAAATTATATAATTACGTTTCTTAAAGAAATGCAAAAAATTTAAATTATAAAATAAGGAAGAAATCTGAAGTTTTAGACTTACGCCATGTTCGCTATTTGAAAAAAAAAAGCACAAAGTCTGGCTTCAGGGGGAAAAAAGCTTTGAAATTTTCTCGTGTTTTTCTTACTTTTCGTTTTTTAGTTCTGTTATTATATCTAGAGTGGATTTGGGCAAAAATAACTATCGATTCGAAAAACAAAGGGAAAAAAGTTTATTTTTCATTTTTCTTTCGGGCGACGAAGTCATAAAAAGTTCGACAGCGGAAAAAGCCAGGAGAAGCTAAAATAACATTTATTCATCCTTACATAAAAAGACGTTCACCATCTCGAACACAAAAGACGGAAAATAATTTGGTACGTTTTATGAAGTGGAGTGAAGTGAGTATGCAAGCTTTTCTCTTCACCGTCTGCCTTTTCGAAACTAATTACGAAGGGCAAAAACACAAACTGAATCTGGCAACCATAAAGGTGTTTTAACTGAGAGAATCTTTCCCATGAGTACGCGATCAAAGTGAAATGGTCTTTTTGACGACTTTTGCCGAAGAGCTGGTGTAAATGACTGCAAAAGAGAGAGCATCATAAACAGAATTTACTCCGAGAGAAATAAAAAATAAATAAATTCAGAAGACCCGAGTTTCCCCCGTTAAGATAGCTTAGCTGCGACGCTTTTTTTTGTTGGCAGTGTTTCCAAAGCTGGAAGTTTTCTCTTTGCGAAAATGAGCTCGTTTTATAAAATCGAAGCCCAAAAGTAAACT
The DNA here is from genome assembly GCF_026930045.1 of Uloborus diversus. Taxonomy (NCBI): domain Eukaryota; kingdom Metazoa; phylum Arthropoda; class Arachnida; order Araneae; family Uloboridae; genus Uloborus; species Uloborus diversus. Next base: position 30,811,646 of record NC_072735.1, read on the forward strand.
TTAATGCAAAGATTTTTCTAAACGAAGTATTAAATGTGTAACAGCAGCATTCGTGTTAGCAAAGCAAATAAAGTTAAAGCAATGCAAACAAGTTCGAACTTAAGTCTTTTGAGAAATTCATGATGAAATATGATCCAGAAAATTTGTTGAGATATGAAATTCATTTTTATTCATGTTAGTTACTGAATTCTTAATTGCCTGAAATAAAAACACAAATAAGATTAATTTATAATACAATGTCAATAAATACTAGGGTGCGCCAAAACTTCTGCAATAAATTACTTACTTGATTTCTTTGGAAATGCATTGTTAACTTTGGGAAACTAGCATTCAAAGTACTGGCCCTTATGTTTTACTCTCTTAAGCCAATTTTCAGTCAATTCTTCAATACCAAAGTGGTTTAACATTTTTTTGTGATTATTATGCCTATCATAATCATTCAATTAATGTTATAATAAGCATCTTTTGTAGTGCTCTGGTCCACCAAACCTTCACTTTCAGTATAGCATATGTTTCGTATTACCTCGGCTGCCATTGCGTTGAGGTATAGTTCAAACTCATCAAACAGAAGTTCGCTAACGCTTGACCACGGAGAGATGGCGGATGTCCTTGAAGTGGAAACAAAGTTTGTATCATTTTCAATAGGTAAAATCAACCAGAAAGCGCCGAGTAGTCTTCGCTGATCCTATCTATTACAAAATAATGACAAGCAACCTATTACAAATGATGCTTCCGCTTCAAGGTCATCCGCCTCTCTCTGTGATCAAGCTAGTTTAGCTGCTTAACACGTCCACTTCATATACCTCCTATCAGAACTCAAAGGTATAGTGTGATAATCCACAAACCTCAGCACCTGCTTTTAAATTAGTTATCTTCCTCCCTTCACACACGTGTACACATGTTAATAGTATGTTGCGAGAACTTACATGTGTCAAACGTTGAAAATCTTTCGACTCACATTAGCAGCATTTACCCTTGAAGTTCGAGCATATAGGGCAATCACTTCATTTACGAAACCAAAGTGTGTATAGTGTGATAATCCACAAATCTCAGCACCTGCTTTTAACTTAGTTATCTTCCTCCCTTCACACACGTGTACACATGTTAATAGTATGTTGCGAGAACTTACATGTGTCAAACGTTGAAAATCTTTCGACTCACATTAGCAGCATTTACCCTTGAAGTTTGAGCATATACATAGCATGGGCAATCACTTCATTTACGAAACCAAAGAGCAACCAGAATGCATTTGTGAAAAAAAGATTTTAAAGATCCTTTTCCGTAAAAAAACCACGTTGACTTCAATATTGTCATTGATTACATGATTATTAAATTGTGTTTAAAAATCATTGCTGTGTTTTAGAGAATCAAATGAAAAAAAAAGGGAACTTGTTGCTGTTGCTGATTTTGAAATTTTTATTTTTCCCCTTGTCATGGAAGTAAAGTTGATTATTTTTGGATTTATACGTAACTTTTACCTATTCTTGAATTTCAATACATCTATGTGATAGCATATTGAAAATTTTACGTCTTAATTATGATGTTTCTTCTTTTCAGTAGGTGGAAATTTATCTTTTGTGTTTTTATCTTAAATATTTAGTTCACGCTGATTGTAGTATTACATCCCTTTTCAAAGTTTATTGATTACGAAGAACACGGTAATACTCAAAACGGACTCCTACATGTTTCTCTGCACTGTTAAAAAATTTCCGGAAATTTTACGGTATTTGTTACTGGCATCCATGTTGCCAGTAACTATTACCGTAAAAATCAAATGTTACGGTAAAATTTTACGGTTTCCTCGGTAGGCCACAGCAACCAATTAGAGCTGGGATCGCTTATTTCTCCGGTATAAATGACCGTAAAAATCAGCGATGCTGAAAGTCCACCATTTTGCAGTAGTAATTACCAGAAAATCTTCCTGAATTTTTAACAGTGTACCAGCTTGTTACGCAAGGAAAAATAAGATAGTTTAACTAAAAGGACTTGAAACTGGCTTAAAAATTCGCACTGTAAGAAAGTGAATGAATCTTGGTAAAAAAGAAAAGAAGTAGTAATGCTTATCTAGAATCGTTTTCACCGATCTCTAATAGTAGTTCAAAAGTACCTATTTTTTTCGTCGAACTTAAGTTGCATTTTTAAAACCTTTCTTGCGCATTCATGTTTAGTCGTACGTCCACTGAAGTTCCACGTAATCTAGGGTTCTGACCGCTGCCTTTCGCCCATCAGACTACTCAGGATCGACCCCGGCGTGGAATACACCTTCCACTTCTCCCACAATATTTATGGCAAGCCTATGTCTTCATGTTGAAGTGTGGTCAGTTGCTGGAGAAGTGTCTAGTATGACTCTGATAAATTGGAGCTTAAATTTGAGAATGTTTTCATATTTCCGTGAAGTTCAATAGAAAAGGGACATGTTATTGGCGTGGATTTGTGATGTCATTCTTTCGCAAAACTACTAAGAAAGTAACCTGACTCAACTCCGCTATGATCACCCTACCCTATGACTCTAAAATGAAGTAAACATTGTCAAGTTCAAGCTTCAGCTCATCAGAGTCCCGCTATACATCTGCTAAGCATGGATCGAAAGAGTGAAGAAAGAATTTGGCCCCCGTCTGGTTTAAGGAATTTTGATTGTATTAGTATCTGAATTATAATAATCTAAAAGTCAATTTTTCTCTCTTTTCTCTTTTTTTTTTTTTTGCAAAATATGCTTAGGATTTGTTATAAGTTAGGACGAACGCGAAGCTACGTTCCCCCTTTTCTTATTTTTTCAATAATCGATGATAGCAAAAATGAATGAGATAAGACAGTTTCTTTTTTCTCATATTTAAGCGCAAAAGTTCAACTTGCATTGAGGAAAAATGAAGCAACAAGAATAAAAAATTTCAGAACACGATGCCATTCTAATTTTATAACAATCGCAACAAAGTAGAGTTGCACTTTCAAATAGTTCCTTTTTTGAGCCACTGTTGTACAATAACATAAGAATAATTCAGTTGCATTCTTGTACCAGCAAGTATTTTTTTTTTCACCATCTTGCGGATTCAAAGAATATATCTGTACCTTGGAGAGATACAACACTATGTCCATTTTTTTTCCAAAATGATATTGCAAAGTTAAAATCAGTATTCTCATATTTCCTAGAGGCATAGAGCACTATGTCCAAAACCAGTTATTAATTACTATATCGTATTTTAAAAAAACACACAAATCCACTTTCACTTATATTAGAGCATCATGTGGTTAACACCATGTGGTTAAAATTACTCTCCTGTAAAGTTATGAAAATGGACATAGTGCTGTATCCCTCCGAGGTACAGAAATGTACTCCAAAGAAACTTGAGGCATGGTAGGGCGAAATGTTAACCAGTATAGTCATAAATGAAATGTAACCTACAAGTTCAGAAAACAATTTTTTATTGAAAACAATCATGAGAACCATGTTTCATAATTTTGGGCATTTGCTTTTCAAGCAATAATAAATACGTGAAAGTTTCACTTTGGGATTTCTTCTGCAATGTTAAAGAAGTAAAATTGCAAATGATACTTTCAAAAAGTATCAAACAAAAAGGATATAACGCTCAATTCATGTTATGGATAATAGAAATGGTAAGTTAAAAGTGTAACTATATGTTAATGAACATTTATTACGTAATTAGTATGGTGTAATTTCTCTCGAGGAATAACAAAAAAGCGAAAAAAAAATTATCCATGAGAATGAGTATGGCAAATCATAGATTAAACAATCAATTCGGAAACATACATATGCAGATTCTCAATTACTGCAAGGATGTGCGGAATTTAAAACAAACAGAAAATAAATAAATAATATCCAAACCAGATTTCTGAACAAAATCTTCGAATGGATTTCCTTCTATGTATCTGAAACAATCCGAAAGATTTGACAAATAAATCCAACTATTAAAATCTGCTTTCGTATTCTTTGAAATGGCAAATCCTCTTCCGCCAAAACAACTCTCTATGCATAAACATATCTTCTTGTTGCGCTATAGATGCTCTCAATCATTTTCCAACACAAATCGCACAGATTAGACTCCGAGATAAAGAGAAGAATGTTCGAAACAGTACCAGCAAAAGGTATGCTTGTACACAGATAGGGTGGGTAGCCCTGATTCAAGAAAATGTCGTTACCCAATTAGATACCAGCTACCTCGTGGGTATTCCTATTCCCATTTCTCCCAAGACTTTCCATTTAAATTCTTAGTCAAAATCCGATTGCAAAAGAGATTACTGAAACCAATTTCGTATCGCAGGACGCAATCACTGGAGGAGGGTTGACAAGGGGTGGTGCGTTGCTCCCCCTTCTCCAAAGGACTTGTATGGGATGAGTAACTGTATGGGATGAGCTAGACTAAAGTTTCATGTGTAACTCCAAGAGAGAAAATGCTGCATTAGCTCATAGGTGTGTCGCTGTTGGTAAAGTTTTGCAGGAGTTAGTGTTTTTTTAAGGCTTTCTTATTCTTTTCTTCGGAAAGATTAGAGTTTTAAATCTTTCAGATGGAGGAGGGTGAAAAAATAATAAGATTTCCCTCCTCCTCCACTCTTTTGTTTTATCTTCGCTCTTACCCCAGCATCCTGTTGCTATAATTAAGTGAGCATCCAGTTCCCTTGCCTTGTTTGCTTGTTTAGTTTTTTTCAGTGCGTAATGCCCCGCTCTAAGTTATGTATGAGCGTAAGATGGAGAGACTCTTAGTGATGAATTTAGGAATGAAAATGTCGCTGGCAGAGGGCTGATTAAAGAAAAACAACTAAAAACGGGGAGGAGAAAGAAGGACTTTGGGAGAAGATTTGGAAAAAGTGAGATTATGCTCTTTTACAAAAATGAAGAATCCTAGTTTTCGAATGTAGTTTAAGATTACTGCCGGGTTTTTTTTTTCCAACAGCATTTGAGCTTGTAAGCTCGGAGATATTTTGAAAAGATAGAACATCTTAGAAAAATAAATATGGAAAACTTTCCTGGAAAATGCGTAATGTTTCATGAAAATATGTAACGAAAGTGCGAAAAAAGTACGGGAAAAATTTAAGAATTGTAGTTTATTCCAGATAGTTGTTCGATAGAATATTTTTATCATTGTATCACAAATAACAAGTTTTTGTTTAAAATACATTAAAAAAAATTTTAACCTATAATTTCGTTCAATATTTAGGTCTTACTGAGGTTGCGAAAAAAATACATTTGATTGAACACATAGTAGTTGTAAAACACAATCGGTTATAAATGTGAGATGTAAATTATTTTGAGTTATTCTGTAATTTTATGTAGTTTGCAAGAGATTTTAACCAACTCGTGATAAAATGGTCTAATAATGAAAGAGACAAAGAAGTCACGTTAGCATTAAGTTTCAGAGCTGTATATTGTTTGACAATGAGTGAATGTTTTATCCCCAGGGCGTGGCAGGGGGTCTAGCATTTAAGTATTTTTACACTCAAACATTTATTTTATTTTACTTTATTATTATCATTATCCACTATAATATTAAAATCTGCTCGCGTCCGTCTGTCTGTCTGTCCGAAGATCGATTTTCTCGAGAACCGCTGCAAATCGAGAGTCAAACACTATAATATTAAAATCTGTTAGCGTCCGTCTGTCTGTCTGTCTGAAGATCGTCTTCTCGAGAACCGCTGCAAATCGAGAGTCAAATGAGATACCGATCAATTCAAAATTTTCCAGAGAAAACAATAGGACCACTCTCGTAATTGTGCGACTTTAATTAGCGTTGCTATTAATTAAAACGTTAATTAACATAACGTTATTCAGGAATTTTTATTTCTTTCCTGCTACCATTTTGCTTATGGGTGAGCAAGTAAAATTCTAATAATTGTTTTAAAAGATTATTTTGGCTGCGGTCCAAATCTTAAAACAACGTTTCAATCTACAATTTCATTTAAAATTAGTTTAAAATTGGTTGCTCTATTCGGACATAGCCTTTATTTTATCGTCTGTCCTTTTTTTATCTTTTACATTCAACATTCTTAACTCTTTTCAGCATATGAAAGTTTTTTCTTTAGCTACGTTTATTGATTGTAGTGTAAGTTTATCATTCACCGGCCTCATATTTTGGTACATTTAGGATTTGCGACTAATTATGTTTATTTTGTTGGACCTTTTCCCGCCACATGGGTGAGTTTTCGAATGCTAATAACTCTCTTTTTCCTTTCTGTTTCTATTTTTGAAATACAGTTTGTATCGTTATAAAAAAAGAATATGTTAAATTAAGATTGTTTGCATTTCTTTATGTGAAACATAGTTGAACAAAAAAGATTGTTTTTAAGGATTTCAACTAAAGCTAAATTGGAATCTGATGGCTTGGTGTTAAATTAATGCTTATTAGTATTTATTTAGTCTTGGTGCTTTAGTTTCACGTAATCAACCAAAAAGTGTGTGTCATTTTATGTAAAAAGCTGATTGTAATTGCACATAAATATTTCAGATATAGTCTATCAGATGTAATTCATTTTAATGTGAGCACAGATTATAGTTGATAATGAATATATTTTCATCTTTTGTGTTAATTGAAAATACTCATAACTTGTATCATTGATAACTATGATTAACGTTAAAGAGATTTTTGCTAAAAACATGCTCTACTGGTGTTTTGCAAATCTTGCATTACGCGTATTTATTAACTCCTTAGCGCTTTAGAAACTTATGTCAGAGTAATATAAAAACATCAATTGGACATCTCTTTCATTTTTTAAGTAGCCCGTGCAACGCCGGGCGAGCAGCTAGTTATTATTATTATTAATTTGAGCGAAGAGCAAGAAAGTATTTATGGGATATTTAATGATTACAGCACCAATTTTTTACATTGTAAGCTCAAATACTACAGAAGAAGACTAAAGAGTCTATACATTTCATTCCAATATTTTTCTCAATTTTTTGCGTACACCCATTTTTTTCAAATTTGATTAAAACGGCACAAAATTCACTTCTTTTGAATTTGCAGATTGAAAAGAAATTCTCAAGCTCCTAAAGATGCTGTTATAAAAGTGCAAATAATGATAATATGAAGAATATTACTTTCTTGTTTACATGTCTGATAAGGAAATGTGTACCAATTTAGTGATGTTGTTTGTGGCTTTTTTAATTCAAAATATTTAACCTTCACGTTACAAAATGGTGATCGTAAACTTTAGGGTTAAGCACGTTTATTACGCATTTTTCTTTGTTTCTGATTCGCTTTTGAAAGTTTCCATTGTAATTCATTCTTATGTCAAGTTGAAAATTTTATTAAATTTTAGGTGAAGAATGAAATTTGCACTAAAGTATCTCTTACATCTGTCTATACTTGAACTTAAAGTAAAGTAATTAACCTCATGCTATGAAACACATTGCATGTTTTTGTTCTTATAGTGCGGAGTTAACTTACCTTTTAGAAAGCTTTTAGATAACTTGCCTTTTAAAAATTGAGAAATATTTTAGAAAATTAAATATATTTACATAATATGCATGCCTACTACTACTACTACTACTATTACTACTACTACACACACGCACACACACGCACACACACACACACACACACACTCACGAGTATAATAAATTCTACTGCCGTCCAACTTTGTAGTCACGTTGAAAAAAACTTTTTTTCTCCAATAAATTTCTCTTTTAACGGAACTTTTTGGAAATATTATATTTTTGCTTATCACAAATTTTAGCAAACTTACCAAGAAAAAAAAATAAATAAATAAAATAATGAAAATAAATAAATAAAATATTTGAATAGAACAAGGCGCTTAAAGTGAAACAAACTTTTTGTTTTTTGCAGGAAATACTTATTATGATTATACATTACTTACAGTTGCTCATATGACTCTGTGTAAATTTTCTCTGTCGTTTTCTTTGTATACACAGTACGGAAGATATATAAGTACAAAACTTTAAAGAAAAAAGAAAACTCTTTACTGTAATTTACAATCAATTCTGAAGATCATTTGAAATAATTTACGAAAAAATAGTAATAACGTATAAAAAGATTGAAATAAAATAATTTGCGTAATTTAGCATTTTAATTGCAAAATTATTTAATGACTGATTATTCTGTTTAGCATAATAATTCAAACAAAAGTATCTGAGTACTTAAGTTTCATTTTTCAGCATTCGAATTAGATTCATCTTCCCTCTAACTCGTTTACCATCAAAATAAACCTCTAAAACTATAGATTCAGATGTTTAAGAACTGTAGCTTATTCGGATCATGAATTAAGAGTCGCCGAAGACAAAACCCACTTTCACTAATGGCTGAAACTGTTAAATCCTCGTTTAGTCCTCCATGGATAAACTTACTGCATTCATAATCCTCGCTAGACAAACAACAAGAAAAAAAAGAAGATATCATCAAGTAGAGTTTCATCGCCGGCAGACTTAAAGCGAGAGGAACCACATTACACTTTCTTTGCCACCCCTTCACACGGGGTTGAATTTCGAACTTTTGTAATAAGCACCCTGAAAAGACTGGATTTAATGGGCTCTGCTGTTGCAGACATGGCATTATTGCCGGGCATAAGCTCCAGTAACACTTTTCAGAATATTCCTTATATATGTATAACAGGGAAAGGAACAGTCAACGGCAGCTGACAACCTAATTTATATTTAATGGAGATTTACTTTAAGATTAAAAGACTGCAGCTGTACTGTTTGGGGCAAAATCTTCCTTCGCTGTCTTGGTGGACCCTGTGCACTATCAGACTCCAAGAAGAATATTGATTTGTTAATAATGGTGGGGACTTAGTGCAGAAAATTCTGGCGCCGTTAAAAGAAAACGGGGTTAAAATTCCACCAGAGATAAAATGTGCGCCCTAGGAATCTTCTCTAGAGATAATTTATTGGAGAAACTTTCTTTCTGCTCCCGTCTGAGATTTAACCTTATTTTTCAGGGCAGGGGATTTGAAGGAGAGATGGCGAAAAATGAACGAAAAAATTGCTAATTACTTTTTTGCATCGGCAAAAAAAAAAAAAAAAAAAAAAAAGTGCAAAGAAGAAGTTTAAAAAATTTCGATATAATTTCTCTCCTTTTTTTTTCATTTTTTAATTTGAAGTCTTAAGGGATAGATGAAGGAGGATGGTAAAAATTAAGCCCTTGACCTTAAATGCGATAAATTATATTAGTTTCTTAATATAGAAAATTAATAATATTTTTAAATGCTGATTTATATCGGAAAATGTTTGTAAGGGTAAATTGCTATGTTTTCGTTATTTCTCTGCAGTCTAAAGTTTCAACTGTGTGTGCACAAAAACTTAATTATAGAAAATGCTAATTTTTCTCACTCTATATGTTAAATTCCTTTAGTTAAACGCTAAGGAATTTAACATTTAAAGTTAAATTCATTTGATTCTTTGTGTTAGCAAAAAGTTCGTTTTAATAATTGGTTAAATAATAAATAACAATTAATGAATTAAAAGGTTAAGTATTAATTTATGGTAATAAAGAGTTAATTTTTGTTGCAAAAGTTTTTTCATTTAGTTGCCGTTCAAGGGGCTTTCTTTAGTTTTTTTTAAACCGTTTTGCTGTTTTTTTTTTTAAATTTGAATACATATTCTAGAATCTATCAACTCAATAGAAAATTGTTTAAAGCAACGCCCAAAAAGTACATGTCTATTTTTTAGCATAAATATTTATAGTGAAAATATTGGTTTCTATTTTTCATAGTTATTGAAATTGGATGCTTGATTCGAATATTAACCAGAAATAATGTCTCTTACTTGTTGTAATGCTACTCTTAATGATTTTTTTTTTTTTTGTTTTTGTGAATAAAAATTGCAAAATCAGTGGTTTTACAAGAAAATTAATCATTCATTATTCGAAGGCGAGTTCTCCTCTTGGACAAATTTCGTTAAACGGGCTTACTGATCTACACGGGTGAGTTTCAATTTTGGTATCATAAACCAAATAGTTAATACAAGATGCTTTCGGAAACATGAGTTTACCATTTCTGTGAGCAACATTATGTTTACCAACCTAGTGACGTTTAATCTACTATTTCCACCATTTCACCTTTCCCATTATTTCATTTTCCTATTCATCTCATTGGATTAATCCACGCTTTTTTCTTTTCTTTCTTTATTTGAACATGACAGCGGCATTGCTAAACAATTCCTTTTTATTTGAACCGTGTTGTGAGTACATATATGCTACTTCTAAAATTGTAGAAAGCAAAAAATTGTTTATCTGAAAATCATGCTGTATACTACAGATTAAGCAATCGCGCTTAGCAAAAAAACAATTACTTTTGTGCAACTTAATTTCTTCAGCGTTTCCTTTACCAGAAAAAAAAAATTATATATTTAAACTCTTGTCAAAATTTGTCGTGTATTTAAATGGTATAAAAAATTCGAAATTTGTATTACCCCCCTCACGCATACGCACACAAACACACACACACACATACGCACGCACACACACAGAGAGAGAGAGAGAGAGAGAGAGATGGGGGAAGGGCAGAAAACTTGTCTTTTTGCATTAAAAATGAAAAAAAAGAAAGAATATAGCATCAAAATTTAAATATTACTGCAATAAAAATGTAATTTTATATTGCACAATAAAAGCATCTAGCAAAATAATTAAATACTGGTGTGCTGTCATGTTGCTTCAAATGCAACATCTATTAATTTACCCAACTACTTTCTCACATGCTGTGGAAACATCATCTATTGTGACTCGTTGTGACTCATTGAGCCATGATTGGTCTTTGGCCGGAAGGAATATTTTCGTGGAGGCTCAACCCTTTGGTTCCATCGTTTGTTTCACTGGGGTTAACCTGGTTGTCTGTCTCCGCCAGAGCCAACAGCGAAAATTCAGTTACGGCTTTCATTTGCGAAGTTGGAACAGCTTGTGAATGGCAATAATGGCGGCGTGGGACGTGAGTCAAAGTTCTGTTGTTCAGAGATTGCTTTAAATTCGATCAATGCCTTTACAATATTTTGTTCTGTAATAATTCCTATCCGAATAGTTTATTGAACGATTTTTGCGTATTTTTAACGTGAGTGGTTGTTTAAACTATCAGAGATAGTTTTTATGTACGTTTTGAGAATTATCTTCACCAGAATTATTTTTTCAATCTCTTCTTAAGATAATTTATCCTTTTCCTCACTTTTTTCTGTAAATACTTCATGTTCAGTTGCTTGAGGTAAGGAATCATAATTTGATAAGAGATACATGTAAGGAAAATACGCGTTTTTTTTTCAATCTAAGCGCGGTATTTCTTTATTTACGTTTTTCTTTGGTATTAAAGCAGTTTATTTTGTTTCTAATAAACTCATAGAAGAATTTTCCCTTTATTTTTATCAAAGAAAAACAAATAATTCAATGCTATTGGTCGTGGATATGAAACGTGAAAAAGACTCGGTTACCCGCCATATTTAGTATTCATGAGAGAAATTTAACAACACGTTTTCACTGATTTTTAACCTTCCTTTTCGTAAAAGTAAATAAAGGAAGAAAGTTCATAAAAGAGAGCTTAATGTGCCTTTAACTTGCTCTTATTCTGTAAAAGTTAAAAAAAAAACCCCGCAGTTAAAGTCTTAGTGTGACAGAAACGAATTTTCAAATTAAAATTTTCAATATTTCTTAAATTATTTCCTTTAACTAGACTTTTTTTTTCAATTTTTTTTCTGTTTTTGTTTCCAACCATAATTTAAAGGCGCATTCATAAATTTTATTACTTTTTTTACTTTTACGAAAAAGTGGGTTAAAAATCATGGAAAGCGTGTTTTAAAACTTTTCTCATGAACACTAAAATATCGCTGGAAGCAAAAGCAGAAAAAAAGGAAAACAAAAAGTTCAATTAAAGGAAATAATTTAAGACATATTGAAAAATTTGAATTTGAAAGTAGGGTTCTGAGAAGTGGAAAATGCGTGGATGTCACCCTAAAGCCTTTTTACTGATGTTATTTTTTCTTCTTTTCTTTTTACTTTTACAGGAGGAAAGCAGTCTAAAGAAAAGAGTTAACAAGTTTTTATTTTGTCTGAGTTTTCCTTACAGATTGAAAAATATCAAAACTTTGAAAGTCGTGACACAGTAGCTAATAATTCATGTTTTATCCAAAGACAATAATTGATCTGTAGATAAATATTCAAGGTTCATCCAAAGGTCGCTAGTTAATATGCGTTTAAAAATTTATGGTTCATCCAAAGACACTAATTTATATGTAGCTAAACCTTCTTGGTTCATCCAAAGGCACTTATCGGTATGTAACTAAACATTCATGGTTCATCCAAAGACACTAATTAACCTGTAGGCAAATATTCATGGTTCATCCATAAGACACTAGTTAATATGTAGTTAAAAATTCATGGTTCATCCTAAAACACTAATTGATGTGTAGCTAAACATTCATGGTTCATCCAAAGACACTTATTAATATGCAGCTAAAAATTCCTGGTTCATCCAAAGACACTAATTGATATGTGGATAAACGTTCATGGCTCATAGAAAGACACTAATTGATATGAGAAAACAACTTTCCACTTTCGGTCTCGTTTTTTTATTTACTGAACCATTTTCTGATAGCTGAATAAAATTTATTTTATGATGATGCCTGAGACCATTTGTTTCGATCACAGTAAAATGAATTCCAAAATAGAGAAAAAATAGACTTCAAACATAAGCCACATTTATACTTTCTGGGCTTTAATAAATAATTATAAATTCAGCAGCCGTAGAAGAATTCATGTTAAGTAATAATTGCAAATTTAACCATTAAATAAACATGCAGCGGACGCCTGGTGCTGCGTAATTAGATTCATTTTCACACTTGCTATTAGGGAAAATGAGCCCCCTACTTAGCTTCTAAAGATATTTAGCCTACTAATGTCTTAGCCTGTTATTCATCCCTCGTAATCCCATCTTGAATTAATCAAGTCCGCTTTAAATGACTCGGTGTCATCTAAAACGGATTAATAAGATGATTTTCAGATGCTTTGTCTCATTTTCATCGTTTTTACCTCTCGTGTTAATGCTCTAATTTTCATCTTAAATTGGATATAAAAGGATAATTTTAAGGAGCATTTTTCATTTTAGAAAATTGGTGAAATGGTAATTATTTTAATATTTTTCAGCATGTTTGCTTTTATCCAGCGTGTTACTGCAGAGGCATATTCAGAAATGTGCTACCAAAATGCAAAAACATTTAAGTAACTTTCAACTTTTATGCGAATGCTATTTTTTTTTTTTTTTTTGTCAAAGTTCGAACGGTCGCGTTGTAAAAACTACCCTGAAAATCCCATGGTGCTGCGTGAAGATCTGTTGTGCAGTGTCTCTAGTATACCGGTCCACCACCTCACGTCACTCTCTGGATTAACAGGTTTAGCTAACATTAGCCAATTTGGATAATTTGATCCCACTTGGCTGGAAAAAAATTCAAAAGCATTAAGTAAATCAATGTTTAGCTACTTTTTACTCAAACAATTTTTTAACATTTTTTTTGCACAATTACAATTTTTTTAATCGCACATCTACATTTCATTTTGGAAAAACTCATGTCCTGAGACTGTAAGTAAGAATGAAGATGCGGTAAAAAAAAAAAAAGTAAACATAAAATTTTGTCTCACTCTACCCCAAAGAACGGAAAGACATTATATGGGTTTATTGTCTTTAGTGAAACTTGCCTTAATATGACCGTGTTTAGCATCAAAATTAAATCACATTGAGCAATTTTAATTTGGAACAGATTTGACCTCTGCTACAGATGACAAAATAAAAACAGCTAAACTGTTTTCCTCTCGCGCAAAATACTAATGCCCAAGTCTCCATTGCTTTCAGCTGTCTTATTTATAACTTTTCCAACATGAAAGTATTTCTGTTTGTCGTCAAACTCTAAGAGAAAAGTATGCTTTAAGTTGCTTACGACCTAGCTCTTAAACCTACTAGAAGGTAGATTTGTCACACATGATAACATCATCTGATGAATAAATGATTTATAATTTATTTAGTTTCGTTTTCTTCATCAGATGAGTCATTTTGGTTGTATTTTTTTTTTCTATATTTTTGCCATTTTTAAAATTTTAATTGTTTTTGTGTTTTTTTCATCGGAAGTTTGTTTCTCAGGGTATCAGTTGCCCGCGAAAAATCTCTCTTTTTTGCCCAGGTCTCCCCAACTCATATTTTGTTTTCGATTTGAACTATTTTGTTCAGTTTTTGAGCAGTTAAAGAAAATAAATAAATATACAGCGACTCTCGATTATCAGTTGGGCGGATTATTCACGGTCTTTTGTACTTTCAAGTAAAACAAGAAGTTCCATCTCGAACTAAATGAGTCTATTTTCTCGTATATCAATATCGACTTCCTATTAGTATCTAATCAATATTCTCAAAATTCGACGAGACTGCAAATTATGTCAAACATACCTTTTTTAATATTTTAAGTTGATTTCTACGAACAAAATATGCCTCGTTCATTACAAGAAATAGATACGTAAAAAATAAGTAAACGAACAAAAGAAGTAGTAACACATTTTAAACAATGCTGCTAATATATTTTTTCCATTATATAAAATCTTTAATCGCTTTCAAAAAGGGAAAAAAATAAGCTCATTAAAATATATTAGCACTATATTAGGGATGCACTGATAAGCAGATTGGCAGATTACAGATTACCAATTAATCAGTTGTTGTTAATCGACCGATTAATCGGCTCTGGCCGATTACTGATCATAACAATTAGTTTTTTAATGCTACCAATTCCTCCGTCACTTTTTTTTTTGACTTTAGAAATAGTTAGGTTTTTTTCTGAGAGATGATTTTTCTCCTCTTTCCTAATTTTTCAAAAATAATTTCAAAATTTCATGCAATTCCTTTCAGTCAATTTTCAAATATTAATGTTAATAAAATCACATAAATTTAACTAGACATGAAAATTTAAAAATTTTAGGGGCAGCCTGTGGTCAGCAGGCAAATTTAGAAACATTTTAAACTAATTTTTAATTATTAAAGTAGCCATTTAATCCACGTATTTTATTCATTATAAAAAATATTAGGTTATTTAAAAGCACTATTCTAAAAGGAAAAAGTATTGACTCATTAAACATGATGCAACATTGTATATAAGTGCATATTTATTCAAAATAAATGTAATAAATTTAAAAAATAATATTCTTTCAAACATCAGTTCGTAAAAAAAATTAAAAAAGTAAAGTATTTGCAAAGTTTTTTTTTAAGCATCAAACAATATTTTTTTAAATATTTTTTTTGGTTGAATCAAATATTAATAATTTAATTAGCAAGTTGCGTGATGTAATCATATGTATAGTTACGAGGAACAAAATAACTGAAAAAATAATCAAGTTGTGTCACCAAAAGCTGGCGTTTGGGTACCATCGTAAACTTTAGGAAATGATCCTGATTTCTTTTAAGACATAAAACAAAAGAGTTAAGGGGGCGTTCCAGTTGGTTCATATACACATTCGTTTATTTCTGTTATTCAAATGATAAATAGAAATGACATTAATAACATGAAAATAAAAAGTAGTTGCGAGGCAGGTGATATGAAACTGTAGGGGAGGGAGGGAGGGCGCATTCCAAATTAAATGTCCTGTAATTTAATTATTCATTGTAGCTTCATGTACATTTCAGCCGTGAGAATTATTCTTTAATATTTCTTTCAGTTTTACGCACTTTCTAAATTATTTGTTTTCACTCTATACTTTCATACTGCAGTTCTAAAAAAATGTTTGCAGCAAATTATATTTATTTATTGTTCATAAATGTGTTCATCACAGTTTCCTGTTGAAGGTATACGGTAAAAAAATATTTTGAAAAATATTTTTTTCCGAAGATTAATCGGCAAAGTTTGGCCGATTTTAAATAATCGACAAAGAGGCCGATTATGGCCGTTTAATCGGCGAATGCCTACACAATATCAAAATAAATATATAAATAAATAAAGTAAATATAAATACAAAAAATCGTTTATTTTTCACCTTTTGCCAAAAAGTAATTTAAAAAATGATTAAATGTACTTTACAAAATAAATAAAAAACAATAAAAGGTAAACTTAAAAATAATTTTCATCATCAGAAAAAAAGGAAAAAACAATTCGTCCGCTCAGCTTTTTATGTTAAAACCAACGGAGAGACGAATTCCCTCGAACAAACGTTTTTGAAAAGCACTTTTGACTTTGTACAAAAGAAAAAATAAAGATCTTTTCATAGATTTTTGAAAGGCATTTTGCTACATTGTCAAAACGTTTTACATTAGTGCCGTCTGAGTAATTTGAAGTTCTGTACATAAAACCGGAATTTCTGTTTTTTTTTTTTTTTTTGAACACTTGTATGAATTTTTGTCGTATATTATTTTTAAATTGTTTGTTGAACGACGTATGTTATATTTAAAAATTAATAAAGTAATCAAATATAAATTTAATTACTTTATTAATTTTTTAACCGTTTTCAGCGATATTTTAAAGATACATCAAGTCTTTTTTTGTATTAAAAAGAAAAACAAAACGAAAAGTGGGCTAGACACGATAAAAATCCATGTTTTTCACGTTAATGACTTTCTTTAGGAAAAAAAAGGAAATTTTTGAAAGTGGTTCTCAATGAAATTTATAATGCTCTGGACAGAAAAACTGTAAATTTATATTTTTATTTTTTTCATTTTCTTCATCAACTGATTAGGCCTAATCATTTGGAAAGTAACACGTTCTTAAAGGCACTTTCATGTAAACTGCTACACGTTTCACAACACTTTTTCTTCACGTTTTCTTTACCCGTTGCCAGAGCTACAAAAAAATGCAACATCATTTGAATGTCAGAAATATTTGCCCGGTCAGCGACGCTACAGAGAGTTGCACATCATTTTAAGCGCTGGTATTCGAATCGAAGTCCGTGAGAATAAAAAAAAAAAGTCCGACAAGAAAAGGAACGATAAAGAATCTGCGATAGAACGCGAAGAGGGAACGATGGCAGATAGATCAAGAGGATGAGGAGGAAAAAAAAAGAAGAAAAGAAAAGGAAGAACATCTTCGACAACAGGCAAATCCATCCATTCGCAGCGAGCGGCAGAAGAAAAGGCAGGAATATGCAGAAGTCAATTTAGCATATTTCATTGCCGGTGTCATCTGCAGTAATCCAATTTCACAGTCGGCTAAGCTTGGGATCCGCACAATGGGAATGGATGGTCATTACCAGTGGCTGCTACCGTCTCCGGGGACAAATCCCCGGCACCCTGAAATCCCCGGACGGGATCTGAGACCGTCAGCACTCGCCCGGACCAGGCGGGGACCGTCCTTCCAGGAGGATGTGTCTTCGCAGGTCCGGGCTCCCGGATCGACGGTGAATTCATTTGAGGAGAATTAGTGGTTGGAAATTCAGCTGAGATGCGATTTGGGGCAGCACTATTTTTAAGCAATAAATTTTGCGCACTTTTAAGTGTCTCCGTGTCACTGTGAAAGTCCAAAATCTGGTAAGTGGCATCATTCTCCAATGTAAGTGGAGTCATACTCCAATTAGACACAGAGGTGAAACAATTAACTTGATCAAATGGTTTAGTTGTATTAATAAACTAAAATGTTATAAAGCGAATGAACTATATAGGAAAGAACTTATGATGTAAAACAAGCACAATATTTCTTTTTATTTTATGTTTTCGAAAGAATCTTTTGAACTATTCAAAAAACCATTATACATTAGTCCATACAAACGTGGGTAGGCATTAGTGCCCACCGAAGGGGATAGGCACTCCCGCCTCGATGTTCTGCCTCTCATCCTAGATCCCTAGATAAGAGGCACAAGATCTACAGTAAGTGATTCAAAACAATTTATGGTACGTTGTTGAGACAGCCAGAAAAGAATATGTCAGCCTTATTTCGGAAGGTGAAAAAAAAAAAAAAACACTCGTAAGTGACTTTTTTAAACTGGCTAAACAATCAAACTCCTAGATGTAGGAGTTTGATTGTTTAGCAATTAAACTCCTTGTCCAGAAACAAACCAAAAGCATTTTAGTGCTTTTGGTTTGTTTCTGTGGGATAAAACATTTTTTCTTTGCTGTATACACTTTTGAAGCTTAGAATAGTTTTGTTTTTTGGAGGAACAGTACTCATTTTCTAGATTTTTCTAAATATCATTGTCTATTTATTATAAAAATATCTTACAGATATTTGAAACAATCGCAATAGATTCAATAAATGTTATTGATGGATATTAAAAGTGAAAATATCAACCACTAGCTCTTCAAGAACGTTCCTGGGGATTCTTTTGGTCATTTATGGTCTTTATATGCATTCATACTAACGTATTGGTGCGAAAAATATTGCTTGATTCAAAGGGTTCTGCTTTTTTGCCCCCCCCCCCCTTCTTTCATCGTTGCGTTGGTTGCATTGGTATCAAAGGTTACGTGAGAAATACTGCACTTTAAAGACTGATGCCAATCGAAGCAACGGTCACATTGCCAGTCGGACAATAACATTTAGAATATTACCGCAGATGTTTCAACTGTTTTCATAAGTTGAAAATTTCATTAATGTTCTGAAATTTATTAATGTTTTTTGACAAATAGCGTCTGATATTTTTTGTTCATTTTGCTTTTAAAGTTTGCTTAAGATTTTTCAATTCCAACTTAACAACAACTTTAGTAATGAAAATCTATGTTATGAAAAAAAAAAGCTTTTAAAAACACTTTTAAACTGATTACTTCCATCAAGGAAAGACTAGAGAGCCTGTATTATCTGAAAAGTTTCAAAAGACGATCATCCACGAAGGTATGGCTACTAAAGTTCAGTCTTGAAATTAATTCATAAACTTTATAATTACTATTATTCATTTTTTGTGGTAACCATTAAAAATCTCATCTCATCCAGCAACGTTAGAGTAAAGTACAATAAAAACGAATAAAAGACGTTGATTTAACTCATGCATTTAATACTTCTAACCACTTAGAAATTAATGAAATTATTTTCACCATGCATTGAAACTTGGAATTACTTATATTTCCACATTTCATTAGTTTCATCCCTCTAAGTATTCCAACTCCAATGTTTCTGGAACTTTAAATAACGTAAATGAAATTGCGTTCGAAAAAGAAAATTAAAAATATCTTAGACGTGCTTGAATCACGCAGAAGACAATTTGAATGTTGACGCGTGAGGTATAAATCTGTACACAATATGCAATTCTCCAAGTCGATGTTGATGGAAATGCTTCTGGGTTACTTCACAAGAAGCTATTACCGCGTATACCTTAGAGAAAAAAAAAATAGTTGGACCACCCAGTTTTAAAAGGCAAACAATAATATCATCAAACGTTTATGAAATGGAGTCTTATTATGCATATTTTTCTACTACCGAAGTACTGCTTCGATTGTTGACAGGTGTGGCGGCATTTTAAATTCTGAAAGTGCTGAATATTTCTCTTCGATGTGTTTTTCGTTTGCTGAGAGGACGCTATTAGTGTCCTTTGAAATGAATCTTTCGAGGGGAATGACCGATGGTGAACTGAAAGTAATGAAATGTTGAGCTGAATTGAAAAAAATATTTTTTGAATTTTCGGTGCTTGTCATTTTTTATTATAAACGAAAAATATTTAGTTTCCACTTGAAATAGCTTTAAACTTTCAACAGTGCTTTAACCTAAAGTTCGTATATCAGTGTCCATCAGAGTGCTTCTCGAAATTTTTCTAATGCCTTTTTGAAAATACTTAGAAATTTTCTAATAACATCAGATGTTTTGAAATCAAGAGTTTCATCAGGGATTTCGCTTTGAATAAATTCTAATAGAGAATATTATTATTAAACTGTGGGAGTGAGTGCTACAAGTAGGGAACAACTTACAATTCATTTTTTTTTTTACTGCTCAAAGGAACTACTTTCGAAGAAACCTCAATAAATTCTTTTTTTCTTGATTTTTAGGGAATGTGAAAATTTAATTTAAATGTTATGAAATCAATATTTTTAAGTAGCAGTGTAATTAGTTACTTTAAGTATTTATGAGTCTTTTTTCAAACATAAATTTTTAACAAAACGAGCTGATGTGTGCATCACATGACTTCCTTTTACTCCAATTTAATGTCATTTCCCCATTATTGGCAATTTTAATGTGATTCAATTGTTAACTCTCTAAATATCACCAACAGTGAACAAATTGAAAACAAATTTAAATAGAAAAAAAAAACGTCAAACTTGTCGTCAAGTTGGTGACAAAACTTGGCGACCAAAAGACTGGCGATATATCGCCAAGTGTCCGACAAATTATAACACCACTTGAGTTTACATCGAAATTAACAAAGATTTCCCTCCAAAAAGGGGCAAAAAACCCCCTTAGGAACATCCGAATGCAGCCAAAAGAGAAGGTGCACAACTAGACCCCACTAGGAATCTACGTAATAAATTTCAACTTTCTAGGACATATCGTTTATGAGTTATGCGAGATACATACACACATACGCACATACATACGTACATACGGACGTCACGAGAAAATTCGTCGTAATTAACTCGGGGTTCGTTAAAATGGATATTTCGGGTGTCTGTACGTTCCTAGGCATATATCCACGTGTGATCGAGTCGAAAAAAAAACCTCAACATTCATTCGGGGGTGAGAAAATGGAAATTAAGGCCGATTTTTGAGTGAATTTTTTTTCGCGAATACAATACTTCCTTTTTTGTAAAAGGAAGTAATAAAAACATTCTATATTTTCCAAATTTGCAGTTACCAACTTGTAGTACTCAGCCAACAAAATGTGATTAGGGTAACGGCACCAGTAGCGGACAAGGGTCCAGTAACAGACAGTCGTAGGTTTGGGTTCAAATAATAAGAATTTTATGCAGATAATGCTGATGTTGCTGTGACCCATGAATAAGGTGCAACCATCTAGTGTTGTCAAAGTGAATTTTATAAGCCAGTTGGTATTTATATATTTACAAGGCAGTGGTGGATGGTTATGAACAGCCACCACGAGGTCTGCCGGTGTTTCAAGTTCATTTGAAGTTAATAAGGTTTTAAATCTAAAAACGAGCTGATGTGTGCATCACATGACTTCCTTTTACTCCAATTTAAAGATAATAGTGCCTCGGAGTGAGCAAAAAAACACTATAAATACTTTCATTCCGAGTCTGTTGCGAACCGAAGCAAAGAAAACGTTTTGCACAGATAAATTTTCCCAATATTGGCAGTTTTAATGTAATTCAGTGGTTAACTCTCTAAATATGGCCAAATTGAAACCAGATTTAAAAAAAAAATTAAAAAAAAACGGCAAATTCGTCGCCAAATTGGCGACAAAACTTGGCGACCAAAAGCTTGGCGATATGTTGCCAAGTGTTTGCCAAATTATAGCACCGCTTGAGTTTACATTGAAATTAACAATGATTTTACCCCAAAAAGGTGTAAAAGAACCCCTTTGGAACATCCGAATGCAACCAAAAGAGAAGGTGCACAACTAGACCCCACTTGGAGTCTATGTGCCAAATTTCAGCTTTTTAGGACATACCGTTCTTGAGTTATGCGAGATACATACACACATACACACATACACACATACGCACATACATACGTACATACGGACGTCACGAGAAAATTCGTTGTAATTAACTCGGGGATCGTCAAAATGTATTCTTCAGGTGTCTATACGTTCTTAGGCATATATCCACGTGTGGTCAGGTTGAAAAAAAATCAATATTCATTTGGGGACGCGTAAAATGGAAATTAAGGCCGATTTTTGAGTGAAATTTTTTTTGCGAATACAATACTTCCTTTTTTGTAAAAGGAAGTAATAAAGAACTTTTGCACATTTTGAAGAGAAAAGTGGAATTCTGTTCATTACTCAACCTTTCTCATCCTATCTGTTACTGGGTATCATCGTCAAATGTTAGATGAGATGTAGTTGCAAGAGAGAAAAATAGTTTTTAAATACATTAAAAGGCTTAGAAAATTGAGTTAACCTGAGAGCGATGCCTTAAGGGGTTAATGGTGCCGTTACCCTATGCTTTCTACAGAGAATCTGACCATAAATGATGTCAAGCTTTGAGGGGGAAGGGGTTCGTGAAATTGTGAGTTTGTGACAAGGGGGAGGGGGATAGCAATCAATGTGACATCACGCATTTTTTTTATAGGAATTTGTTGAAAAACAGTGTGACGGTGTGACAAAAGGAAGCTGGTAAGGTGAAGTGACGTACTTTTCCTTACACTACTTTTTTACTTTATACTTTGTGACGAACGGGAGGTGAGGGGTTAAAAATGTTGAAAAAAAAAAGAAGAGATATTTATGGACACCCCCCAAAAGAGGCTTGCTGCCACAAATTTACATAGAAATAATTGCAAAGAAATATTTGTTCTTTGTGGACATTTGTACCATATCACAAAACAAGGGCTGATATTTTTTTGAATTAAATCTTCCGCATCTTTCTCTTATTAATATGGGTAACTTCTCAAAAGATACTTCCAAGCTGAAGAGTAAATGAATGCTAAATTTCTATCGGATGGATTAAAATTTCACCCAAGTTTATCGCCAGGGGTGCCAAAACAGGTGAACTGTGCCTTACAACTGGATTTCTGGAATGTACCAACTTCTTTAGGCTAACATTTTGTCCTGGAGCTCTGTCGTCAAGTGGTGATTGGATGCCGAACGACAAGATGACGTCAGCGCTTGAAGCGTCTTTTCTCATACGTTACGATGGCAAGATAGGATAAAGTGGGGTAGAAGAGGCTCCAGAGCAGAGCCAGGAGTTTCCTCCAAATGCGGTTGTGTTGTTGCAGTGCTGCTGTAATGTGGAAAGGGTGACGGGAGAATTACTTTCTCAAAATTTCATTCGCGGACGCCCATATTTGGCGAGAAATTCCGTTGCTACGTATGGCAAAAGGTACGGAATTGAATATTCAATGAGCAATTCATATGCGTGCCTTGCGGGGAAATTGGTTTTATTTGACTGGTTATGTTTGCAGTTTTTTTTTCCATTTTGAGTTTTTGTGATAATTTAACAAATTTAAAATGAAACTGAAAATGGTATACGTGATACAAAATTTCGTATTCCATTAAAAATATCTCGTCCATCGCTTGTATACACATATTTTTGTAAAGAAGTAACAGAAATAGAAACATGTTTTGGAAGAAATTCTCTTTAGCTATATCAAACATGAAAATATGAGGAAGTTTATGATGTTTTTTTTTCTTCTAGAAGTGATGATATTAGGAGACATGTAGCAGTATAAAGCACGTATTATGTTTCACAAACTCAGCTACTGATGTTTTATAGTCAGAAACATTCATAACTCCATCTATGAAGTTTGAGAACTTGCTAGCTAATCCATAATACTTACTTGATTTGTTTAAGATTACACCTTCAAAGGATGACGATTTTCATTAAATTTAGCAAGAAGAAACAAATAATTAAAAAAATAGTAATTTTATGTAAAAATACGTACCTTTGTACTGATAGATTAACACTCAAAGTTAGTTCAAAACATTTCGGTCGAAGCTTTAACATAGTTATCCACAAAATCTTTTATTGTTTCCAAAACGTTTATAAAGTCTACTACAGAAACTTTAGTAACGGTATTAGTATTTATTTTCTTCTTTTTCGTACAAATACAAAATTCAAGCAATATTTAAAAAAGCTTTTCTTTCTTTTTTTTAATACCCCAGCTCAAACGCTTTATCTTTTGATGGAACCAGGCATTAAATGCGGTGGAGAGAAGGCGGGACAAGAGTAAAAAAATATAAAGTGTTTAAATTTTATGCACGAGCAATAATGTGTTTAAATAGAAATTGTTTCGTATAGAAAAGCAAAAAACTTCACCTGTTTAAGACTCGACAAAGGTCAAGCTTTTTTTTTTCATTATCATTATCTTCATTCTCCCATGATCATACATTTTATCAACAAAAAAATGGAGAGCTTTGCGTTTCATACGTATCTCTAAACTCACGAAAGAATCTTGTAAATGACACAAATATTTGTGTCACGATTCATGCTCGATCATGTATCAGTCCATTAGCTTTGGATCTGCAACTAGATTTTTGATCCGGATCGGCTTCTAGTTCGAAAGCATTGATTACTGAAGGTATATATCCTGGTCGTTTCAATTAAAGTATCAAAATAGCATCTCCAGCTTTTTCATCATGCCAGAGTATTATGCCACGTGACTCTGTTTTGAGTCCTACTTTATTCTCTCAGGGGCCCCCCCCCCCCCCCTAAGATCAAGGGCGCACACCCCTAAATATCGCAAAGACCCGCCGAAAGCAAGAGCCCCCTAAAAATGAGAAAAATACCCCTCAAACCTTCCCTTTTAAAAATTTCAATGGCATAGTCTGCGCCATGACCCTTAGGTGGGCAACCCTGATTCTCTATCCTCATGACTGGGACGAAGAAAATCATCACTTTATGTGATGTTGGCCTTTTTGCTGCTGATTTTGTAAGCTGGAAAAATGACACAGGCATAACGGAAATCGGGTGCTCCCTAAATGAATACATGGTTGCTGTTCAGAGTTTTGCTGATAAGTACAAACTAAATTTTAACTCTTCGAAATCGTTTACTTGCATTTTTACGACGAACAGACATGTTTGACCCGCAGCCAAAAATTTATTTGAAAGGATACCTGCTTGAGACTACAAAATATCCAACTTACATGGGCTTCACGTTAGGTACGGAGATTAATTGCGCAAGTATATTGTTAAAATTGCTAAAAAGGAAAGTAAAACGACTTCAAGTATTGAAGTTCATTTCTTGCTGAGATTGGGCAGCCAGTTCTAAAGCTTAGTGGATGACTTACACCTTGCAAGGCACTTAAAACGACATATTTAAAAGATTATTTTGTAGTAGAAAAGCTATTGAGTTACTAAAGGTGTGTCCTTTCACTATTTAATATTGCTCAGCTATGAGTGGATTTTGGAGGGAAAAAAAGTGCAGTTTTAGAAGCAATGAATAGTATAACTCAATACAGGAGTCCGCTATGTGAGTGCCTACTGGTTACGGCTTTTTGTTAATTTATTGTCTGCTGTGCTTTGAATTTAATTTGCTATTTTATTATCGTCAGCAATGTATAAAATTCTTCTTAATATATTTTTTTACTTATGGTCTGCACTTTGTATGTTTATTTGTGTCGGCAACAGTTAAAGAAATGTTACAAAACAGTTCAGTTATGTGATGAAATTCTGAAGGTGTTTTTTTTTCTCGCCCTATGTTGGCGGACAGCATAATTTATACTTCTTACCTAAGTATGCAAATAAAAGACTTTTCTTAATAAAAAGTAAGAATCTGCTTTATTTATTGAAGTGCAGAATTCTATTGAATCTCCTGAATATGAAAAAGAAGAACTTTTTTTTTGGTAAACAGGAGATCGGTGCCTCCAAAAAAATCTAGAGTGATGACATGTTACCTTGGTCTGTGGGATTCCCACATATGTCTCCAATTGAACACGTATGGGATATCATTGGACGACAACTCCAGCATCAATCACAGCCAGCACTGACCGTCCCAGTATTGACATAACAAGTTCAACAAGCATGGAACTCCATACCACAAAGTGACATTTGGCACCTGTATGACACAATGCATGCACTCTTGACTCTTGCTGGTTTGCAGTCAAAATTGTGGAGGTTACACAGGCAATTAATGCAACATTATTTTACATTTGAGATGCATTTTCTTGAGTTTTAATTAACCTGTGATCTTCAAAATGTAATTAATTAAACATCTCAACTAGACAAATGCATTGTCAAAATTTCATTGCTCTACAATAGTTTTTTCTTGGTGTTGGATTTTTTCCCTCCGTCAGTGTATTTGTGAAGAAGAGTGCCACTGAGATAATTTTCGATTTGTGGTGAATGCTCAGAAGTTAAGTTTTGTAAATTTGTTATTTTGACTTAATCTCCTATCATTTATGAACCTGGAGCACATAACAGTAGTACCAAGTTTCGAGTCACTAATATATCTTTGCTTGACCGACAAATGAAACCCGGGATTCAGTTTGTAGTTTTGCTGTAACAAGCAATGTTATTTGCCGGAGATATTTCTGGCATATGCGTAGAAATAAAGGTGTCTAATAAAAATTCCGCACGGACTCAAATGTTTTTATTGGATCTGAAAACATGTAATTTGCCAAAAAAATTAAGAAAAGTTAAAGATTAATAAAATGTCAAATATGAACGCCTCATTCCCCAAGAAAATGATTCTTCCAACCATACACATAACACTTGCTTTGATGAAGCATTTTATTAAGGGCTAAGGGGATAGGATAAAATAGTAAAAATTTTTGTATTTGAAAAGTAAATTTTCCAAATGAAGTGGTGCTAAATTAATAGAAGGCATTTTTTTCGACTCACAAATAAGCAAATTAATGGGGAACAATGAATTCGGTGAAAAACTTACAGAAAAAGAACTAGCAGCCTGATAGACTCCATTCTACATTGTTTAAAAAAATCCTGAAATTTTACGGTAAAAGTTACTGGCGTCCATGTTGCCAGTAACTTTTACCGTAAAATCCTATTTTACTGTTAAATTTTACGGTAGAGTAAACGAGAGTTAAAAAACGCAAAATGCTCGCAGCAGGATTGAAATCGGGACCTACGTATTGGCAGACGACTGCGCTGACCACCATACAAGGTGAGACACACCGAGTGAAGAGAAATACGGTGTTATCTGCTTCGCACCGTAACATGGTGCATGAATTGGCGCTGCAATTGTTAATTTTTGTTTTCGGTACAATTTACTGTAATTTTTTTCTGTCTGTTAACATTCCACTTTACAGTAATATTTACCATAAAAGTTTCCTGAATTTTTATCAGTGTAGGGTTTAAGGTTATTGTAACACTGAGAATGCTGAAGTGAGTAAAAGATTTGTTTCAAAGACGTGAAACGATGTGCTGCAGTCTGCAGTTTGTATTTATAAATATATCTTGCATTCTCATTTCATCCCTCCTTCTCTTTCTTCTAATCTTGCAATGGTGATCGAAGAGCAAGGTTAATGCTATCACCAGGATATTAAATGGGTAGAAGAACGTTGAATAGAAGATGGAATTCCAAAATGTCAGCGGTTTAGTGATGGCATTGTAATTTAAGAAAATTTTACAATTTCCAAAAAGAAAGGTAAATTTTTCGCACATTTTCTTTCATAAAGTGCTGCTCATTTTCTATTCAATGCTTAAATCCTGCGAAACTTTTTATTACAATAGATAAAATTTAAATGTATAGTACTATTATATTTGCATTAAAATTAAAAATGCAGGTAAATAAACATGTTTAGATTTGATTTGAAAATTGTCAGTCTTTATTCATTTATGCAAAAGAAATTCAGTAAAAATTTCAAAATAGTACGTGTTTCAGGAGTTTAGCTTAGCAGGTGTAACTTCATATGAACTTGCTATTTAACTCAATGTCATAAGAAAACCAGCTGATGTGTGCATCACATGACTTCCTTTTACTCCAATTTAATGTCATTTTCCCATTATTGGCGATTTAAATGTGATTCAATAGTTAACTCTCTAGATATCACCAACAGTGGCCAAATCGAAACCAGATTTTAAAAAAAACGTCAAATTTGTCGCCAAGTTGGCGACAAAACTTGGCGACTGACGATATATCACCAAGTGTCCGACAAATTATAACACAACTTGGGTTTACATCGAAATTAACAATAATTTCCTCCCAAAAGGAGGCAAAAGACCCCTTTAGAAACACCCGAATTCAACCAAAAAGGAAGGTGCACAACTAGACCCCACTAGGAGTCTACGCACCAAATTTCAACTTTCTAGGACTTACCGCTCTTGAGCTATGCGACATACATACGCACATCCGCACATACATATATACATACATATAGACGTCACGAGAAAGTTCGTTGTAATTGACTCGGGAATCATCATTACGGGTATTTCGCATGTCCATACGTTCTTAGGCACTTATCCACGTGTGGTCGAGTCGAAAAAAACTCAATATTCATTCGGGGGTGAGTAAAATGGAAATCAAGGTCGATTTTTGAGTGAAAATTTTTTCGCGAATACAATACTGCCTTTTTTGTAAAAGGAAGTAAAAATTATGGCTTGCCACACATGTAGTGAAAACTACTAAATTCTGTGGCGCAATAGATCACCAAAATGAACCAAGGCCTACTGTATCAATCTTAGTTTTTCTGACCAAGGGTTCTGAAGTGAAAGGCAAATGTTCCGATTTGGTGGTCAGCCTAACACCTAACTCCCAGGGTTTGGACCCCAAGTACGTTTCGTACAAATGAGTACCAAACGTGCTTGAGGTAACCCACTGAAAGGGTGACAGGCTGAATCGAATTTATCAAACAGGGTAACAACAGTACAGGGTGGGGGGTAGGTGAGGGTGGCGATCCCTGAAGATTGTTCATATATTAATGTTAACATAGAAATTGTTATCGTAATTATTTTGTAATTAAATTTTATTTATTTATTTACTTTTCGTGTTTGTAGAGGGAGAGGGGAGGTGACACCATAAATTTTTATCCGGGTGTCACTCATGCTAGGTACGCCACTGGTACTAGCGATCTGTTAGTTATGTTTTTTTCCAGGTATTTCCACACAAAAACAAAAGGACGAAAAAAAATGTTGTGCTATTTACTATGGAATGAGAAGTCGATATTGAACTATCAAAACAAATGGAAGAAAAATTATGAAAAAAAGATGACAAACTATTATTTGAATTTTAGTCTCATGTTTATTTAACAGTTTAATTAATTATTGAATGAACTCTCTTTATCTAATTCCATTTCAAAAGTTTCATCACAAAATGATGTTCGAATGATTGAACGTGCAGCTCACTTTTCAGGATTTGGACTTTTTCAACGTTTATAAATCTCTCTTATACTATTAAGAGCGGTTCAAAACCACGTTTCAAACTTCCGCTCTTCAAAGTTTGTTAACCCTGAGGGAACTCTTGTGCCATCCGCGACACTCTTTAAAATAAATCTAAGCACGTCACAGGTTAAACCCTGCCTTTTCGTCAGCCCGAAACACTAAAAATTATTCATTTCCCAATTACATTTTCTCCTTTTCTCTACGAGGGTTGGCAACAGCGAGCGTGGCCGTCAGAAGTGAAGTGAAAAGAGGAAAAGACTGCCTCAGAATCCTTCTTCAGGGCAATTTCCTGTCGCGAAATTCCACGCATCATCCTTTTAAGCTCCCCGGATGTAAACAGCCAGGCAAAAATGACGCGCCCTAGACAGAAACTAGTGCGGGCGGGGAATATACGTATTTTAATTCTGCACACCCTGCGGTAAAGTTCCGGTCCTAAACACAGTTGGAATTTGTTCTGTAGCGGGGGAATTATTTTGGTTTGGATTTTGCGGCAGGAGGCTGGTAAAGGGGTGGAATTATATTTGGAGTTCAATTGTTTCGTGAAAGTTAGCAGTCTGACTTAAGTGAAACTGTTGGCTAAGTTAATAAAATTAATTTTATAGACTAGCATTTTGAGATTTTGCTTTTCAATTCACCATGTGACCTAGTAATTGCAACGAATTTTCTTTCTTTTTCTCTTATTTTGAGCGTGTGGAATGAAGTAAGCTGAATGAGACAGAGCGTGAACACATGACCTTCAGTTAAAAAATGTGGAAAAAATTCAGATCATGTCGATCCGAACAGAAATGGCTCGGTCAGCGCTGGTTCTATTTCTTTCTTTCTTCTACATTTTTTTCTTTTTTTCTTTTTTGAACGAAATACGGGGTAGACACAAATAATGCATGAATTTTTTTCACAACATATTAGAAGGTTAACAGTGGCGCAGTAGCCCATGGGGGGGGGGGGGCGGCAAGGCCTGCTGTGCCTATATTAGTCTTCTTGACTGAGGGTCCTAAATTGCAAGGAAGATGTTCCAGGTAGGTGGCCAGCCGAATGTGGAGCCCCAGTGTTTAGTTCCCAACCACGTTTGGTACTCTTTTCATCGACTCTCTGAAGGGATGAAAGCAGGCTCGTGCACAGGTGCGGGGGGGGGGGGGGGGAAGAAGAGAAGGGACGCCTTTTGGCCCGATACCGAGCCTGAAGGTGGCCCGAGATTTTTAAAATGAGGGCTGAAATATATGTAGGGACGTAGGGGGTGGGTACAATATGGAGGGGGCCCGTTACAGTCATTTGCGACGGGCTCGAAAATTTCTCTGCACGCCCCTGGATAAAAGGCTGAGCCATGCCCAAACCGGGAATCGAACGCATTTCTGCAGTGTAGACACGCGAATAACTACCACTGTGACACTGGGCTTCGAAGATTTTTAATTCGATGTGGCAAAAGGATATCTAACATTTTTTAACAAATGATTTGCATGTCTCGAAATGTCTTTAGTGTCTCTTTTAAATGCGGGAGAGATATCAATTCAAAATAGTCCATTCTTCTCATGAACTTGTCATAATCGATTGAGCAGTAATTGCACAGAAGATATTTTACTGCTTTATATCTCAATATCAGGCACCGAAGATAGCTTTTCATATTTTTGACATACCTCTCTCCCTTCCCAAAAAGATCTAACAGGGATAAGCCAAGAGAAGGCCGCATGTTCTCCCAGACTGGCTATCCAGCAATGTGAAAATGATCCATGAAGATATGCAGGGACGATCGGATCCCAAAAATGAGAGCATATCATGGTGCTGAAAATTTCCTATTGTTGATCTTGCTCTAACTGGGAATAACATGAATTTCAAGCTTGCAAGGTACAGCACTGAAAGTTTTTTACTAAATAAAAGTAGTCCAAAAAATATTTGTGTAACCCGCACTACACTAACTTTCGGATTGTCTCTGGCAATCTGAACAATAGGTCTCTCTCTAAGCAATGCGGCGTACCTGAGTTTTATTTAAACATTTCATTTTCATCTAAGGATCATTAGCACGCTTATAATGGTATAAAAAATGTTTCCTACCTTTAAAAAAAGCAGTCAACTAGAAGGAAAACAATTAAGATACCTTACATTTTTCTAAATAACCAAATTAGTAGTTTGTAAGGGAAAATGCAGCTCATGAGGAAAGAACAATGCATTTTATAATAAAAAATAATAGTTTAAAAAACTAAAAAAACACGCTTTAGCAGCAAAATGAACTAAAAAGTTGAAAATAATCTTTGGATGACAAGTATATAAAGTAATTGACCAAACACGTAATTTTACTGTAATAAAAAAAAAAGCGTGGGGGTTGCCTATTTACATTTTTGCATGGATAACAAGTGGAAGAAAGTTAAGACAACTGATAAGAAGCCCCCCACGCTTTTTTTCTATTAGAGTAAAATTAAGTGTTTGGTCAATTACTTTATATACTTGTCATACAAAGATTATTTTTAACTTTTTAGTTCATTTTTCTACTAAAGCGTGTTTTTTTAGTTTTTAAAACGATTATTTTATTTTTTTACTTTTTTGTTCATTTTGCTACAAAAGCGTGTTTTTTAGTTTTTGAAACTATTATTTTATTATGATGGAATGTATCTTAGTATTCTATTGCATTATTTGCATCAGACACATTTTGAATGCTTTCTGGAAAATTCATGTGCAAACATTGTTACACGCCACAGCTCTGATTTGTACGTTGTAAGTAATTCTAATAAGCCACTGGCTATTTGTCCAAAGGAAAGTTGGACCCACAAACATACAAGTTAAGCTAATAAAAGCGTGTTAATTTGAATAAACTAATAACTTATCGTTAATAAATTGATTTGATTATAGAATATTGCATTGTCATCGGGTCTGAGGTTGCATTCCAAATTTTAAAAGAATCCGATCACAAAAAGTGGGAGAAAATTGAGTTGCAAAATTATAAATTTAATTTCGGTGTAGACGGGATTAGAACGCACTCCCTGTGATTCTCGGAGGTGGACGTGAGCGAAGACCCGTGCCTTAGACCACTCAGCCACGAATGCTCACCAAGTGACGGAATGTACTAACAGCAATAAGCCACTAGCTCTTAGTTCAAAGTAGAGTTACAAACATGCAAGTGAAGCTAATAAAAGCGTGTTAAAAATGGATTGGAACATTCGTTTTCATTCTTAGTGATAAATTTGTACCTACAAATAAATGTTGCAAATTAACACACTTAGTAGGGGATAATTGGGTGCAGTGAGACAGGGGGAAAAGTGAGACAACAGCAATTTACTTTCTGTTTGGATATTTCCAGCCTGGTAAAACTTTTGAAAAGTCAAGTCGACAAACTGTGTACTAACAGAAAGAAGGTTGATTTCAATTATAATGTAAGAAAAATAACTATGTATGTATATCAACCCATCGAAATAAACCATTGTTTGTTGCACTGTTTCTAAACTCTTAGGCTAAATTTAAAGACTGCTGTTATTAATCTTATATATGCCTATTAACTAACGTTCATTTTAGGAGTAGAATATTGCTATTAATTTTCTTTGTCTGAGAATGGCAACTATTGAGTTTATATTTTGCAATGAGCATTTTTATATTAAAAGTGGAGAAATCATACATTGAATTAAATTTAATTACAACTAGCCTGTTAATGAAAACAATAATAAAATAAGCTTCAAAACCCTTCATCAATAAAATAAGGATGCTTAAATAGAATAAGGACTTTTACGGCTACATAATAACACAACAAATTTCTATTTCGTACTTATTCCATATGAATGGGGTGGTTTCCTTCAGTCAAAAGTACTATTTTTAGTCATTGAAATGAATAGAATGAGCAAAAAAAAAAAAAAAAAAAAAAAAAAACATTTACCCAGAAAATACTTTCATTTTCCTAACAGTTTTTTTTTTAATTATTTTTTTTAAATGTCCGATTTTTCAAACAAGACGTTGTCTTTGTGACGTCACAAATGATGCAATTTGGCGCATCTTTCTACTACGTTTCCACGTTATGATAATCAAGCAGCGAATTAAAATTGAACTCTACGCTTGCTATCAACCATATCGTTGCAAATAAACGTGAGTAAAGATGCGAATCAAATATTTTGTTCTGTAAATGGCAACATTGAATGGCATTTCATCATTTGAGATGACAGAAGTGTAAACAATGAAAGCGCAACGATTTAAGTAATTTTTTAAAAATATTAAACTTAAATAAATTAATTAAAAAATGGTCAGATCCTATGTTTTTAAGCATGCTCTTTCAGAAAAAAAATACTTTTAAAATTTTGGAAACGACCCCATTATAAATATTTTTTTATCCTTTTATTGTAATATGCTAAATGTAATTTTATTTATTCACATTTCAAAATTTCAAGTTGCCTAGAATAAAGGAAGTCAGATAAGCTATTTTGGTAATTTTCTGAAAGAAAAAGAAAAAAGCTGATGCACTAGTGAAAGATAAAACTACAGTGAAAGCATTCGATACTTATCGTATGTTACATGATAGGATGATACTTTATGTTAATTTGCTAATCTAGAATCACCTAACACATTCTATCTCAGTCCCAAACAAATACGCGGTAGATGTCACTACTGTGTGTCAAGACGACATGAAATTTACCTAGCCAAAGGCGATTTACTCATACCAAAATCGAACGGAAACATCATCAATATTTTTCCTGGTTAATTTAGATTCTTTCAAAATTTGCTATTAAAAAAAAAATGTGTCTCGCTGTTTCCTGGGGGAACAGTAGGACAAAATGGCATTTCGTTTTTTTTTTTTTAATTGCTTATTGTTCTTATTTGACTGTTTTAATTTCCTATCATTTTTTTTTTCCGCCAGCACCCTCTACCAGCACCACCGTCGTGTCGACCGGCCTCACGATGCTGCTCCTCTTGCGAAAACCGTCTCAGGTTACGTCCATATCCTACACATACACGCATACACACACACGCCTACACACACATACACACTCATGCCTGCGCAGAGACACAAACACACACTCCTACACACAGACACAAACACACACGCGCATTCATACACACATACGCTTGTGATTGCGAAAAACATAATTTGAATTCAAGATGCCAAAATTCAAATTAATATATATATATATATATATATATATATATATTTTTCTCGTTTGTGTGAACGTATAGTTTTTTCTAGAACCACTTTTATATTACCTTTTTGAGGGACAGTTTTTGCGCCTTTTGAAAGAAAATATTTTCCGTGTTTTTAAGTAATAAAAAATGCCACGGAATTCTCGTGTCTCACTGTACCCACTTTTCCCCTACCATACATGGGACAAAGTGATAATTAAAATATTTTTCTAATGAAATATTTAATGTTTCAATAGTAAAATATCTTTCTTCAAGTGAATGGGCAAATAAATAAATGAATGCAAAAAAATAAATAAACTGTTTAACACTAAAAAACTAAATAAATTTATTAATGTAACAGAAAATGAGTAAATATAAAAACGAATGCCTAAGTTAATGATGAACTAATGAATAAGTGAAGGAATAAATGAAAGAATGAAAATGAGTGAATACGTGACTGATTTAATAGATGAATGAATAAACGAATGAAATAAATTATCGCAATTTGTCCTACATGCACTTCATAATCAGTTTTAAACATTTAAAATCAAAACATGCCTAAAATTAAAAAAAAAAAAAACTAGGAAATAACCCGCCATGATATCACGGGGGCAAATTCTCTTTTTATTAGAGAGATTGGTTTTAAAATTTGACGTGTTCCAATAAATGTCTGTACCTCAAAGGCAGACTAACGTAAGTCACATTCTCACTACTTTTTAGGAGAGCGGGAAAACGTTTGTTTATTGCATGCGAAAGTTGAGCCTCCCGTACTTATAAAACTGGATAGAAAATATAAAGATTTTTTAGAACAAAATTACGGTATTATGGCTTAATACGGCATGGGAATCTATTCATACAGTCTGTCACGGGGTCGCATAGTTTGCAAACCTGAATATTGTATATCACTTCGTGGAGTAAGTACTACAACTAGGTAAGTACAAATTTGTCAAAAGAAACTTGTTTACTGTTGCTGAAATTTTTTGATCAAAAGAAGACACAAATACTTCTAGATAAAACAAATTTCGAAATGTTAGTAAAATAACATTCTACTAAGTCTTCACATATACTTCAAAAATCACGAAAAACCATTCATTTGGTGAGTTTTCCTCGAAACAACTGAATTGTAGTTACCTAGTTGTAGTATTCACCACACGACTTATAAACTTCAGTTCTCATTCACGGTTCTTTTGTTTGGGACACCACTAAGTAAAAACTCTAACTAGATCGAGCTGATTTCAATGCTATACTTAATTTTTTAATAAAAGTTATTGGTTTTTTAAACTTCAATTCTTTTTAAATAGCGTTTTTATAAAACCTTCATTAAAAAAAACGAAATCTTCTTGCCTTCATTTCATTACGCCAGTCGTCATTATTTAGTACATGGTTCCCAAACTTTTCTGATTCGTGGAGCCCTATGAAGAATTTGAATGTTCTCACGGCTCCTAGTCTATCTCTATTATACAGGTTGTTCCGTTATAACCTGCAAAGACCTTTATTTTGTCAACCGTTAGTCCTAGATGTATACATCCAATTGCCAAAACGTTCAAAATCAGATGCAGAGTTAAGATATTGAAAGTTTGAAGCAAAAATAAAAACGAGCCAAAAAATACAAAATTTAACTTTTTATACGGGCCCTAGGTCCTCTAACTAATATTTAGAGAAATCTTCTCCATTAAAAACTATTACTAACACAAAAAACTTGACATTTGTGTTGCCAAAACTCAAGGAGTTATTCCAGTTAAAAGTTTTAAAGGACCATACTGAAGATGAAATTGGAACTTATTCGCCCTTTTAGAAGAATGACAGGTTGTCAAAATAAGAAAAACAAGGTATTTATATTTTTCATTGCTATTCAAAAATAAATGCAAATGTTAAGCCGCGATACGCAAAAACACAACAAAACCTCGAACAACTTGAAAAACCACACTCTATGCACACATATAATTTTTAACACTTGTTAAAACCGCTATATGTTCCCCCAAAAGATGTTATTGATAGCGAGTGAAAAGTGGTGTAAGTCACAAGACTCTGCGTTTCATATCTGGGTGAATATTGGTGAATATACTAATACCCGGTTTGTAGGCGGAAATGGACGTATCTATTAGTTTATAAGGATGTTAGTTGGTTTGTTTCAGATATTTAAGCCTTAGTTTTGTAAAAATGAAAATTTGCTCACAGCAACAGTTTTTTAAACCTATATTCTCACGGCAAAAGTTAATTGATTTATTTATCCACAACAAAGTTTTGAGCTTACTATTTTGCTTTTACGTTCCTGAACGAAATGAAAGTATTTTATTTCCTTTTTTGTTGTTTCCATGGTAATGATTTTTGTTTCCCCTTATTTTATTTTTGAGAATGCAATAAATGAATAAGGTACTAGTGACATTATAAAAACGCGTGCATCAAAATCCCATTGCTATTTTCCCTTCCTCCCATGCTGGATTCATTCAGATGGAATCGTCTTTACTTGGCAGAATTCCAAATTACACACATCCGTGGCCAAACAGTATGCAGCTATTTTAAATTTTGAAAGAGAATCACTAATTTTATCAACATATTTATTCAAGGCGAAAGTTGCTGCAAATTTACCGCTCACATCTATTTTAAGGAGTTTATTGTTAAATGCAAACAGTGAAGTCACGCTGAATTCGTTATTAGATAAATAATTTTACCTCGGAAAATTTTCAACGAAACTTTTCCAAGATATCACTTTAAAAAATCTCTTCAAAATAGAAGTTAAATATTGAAATAAAATCAAATATTTCGTTTCCATATGTGATAAAGAATTTTTTGGCTTTTTCTCCAGAAAAATTGAGCGTAAAATTTCTTTTCAATGATTCACAAAAAGTATACTTTCAAAATTTAAAAAAATCTCATGAAAAAGCATAGTCTCAAGTACGCAAGACTTTGCAACTCCATCATAATATCAGCGCTTTCTTTTATAACAGAAAACCTATTTTCTGCACTATTTTACTCACTGAATAAGAAATGTGCCCTTGAATAAAAATAACTCTTAAAATAGCTTCCCCCATCTAAGTTTCCAAACTCTTCTGTTATTTTATTTGTTCAACTTTTTCACTTCGGTCCATAAAGTAACGAGAAAAAAAAAGTTACCGTTTTATTTTGCGATAATCTTTCATGTTCAAACAGAAATTATCAGAGCTAATTTTAAAAATATAACAAGAAAAAGTCCTTTCTTTGCTATTCCTTTAAAATATATACATGCATATACTCAGAAATATACCCCAGAATAATAAAATACCTTGAGCAATAGACGCCGAAGGTTAAAAAAAGTGCGTGAAATATATAAATAAATTTAAGCGAAACGTAGCACAAGAAATAATAAAAGAGGAGGAAGAGGCCCTGGAAAAAAAAAATAAACACAAAGTTGGAAAAGTGTGAATTAGGAAAGAGTGGAGGGGAGTTTTAAAGCTCGGAGGCATAACAGGAGAGTTGCCAATATTCGGTGGTTGGTTCCCCAAGGGGTGCTAGTCAATTTCATGCTGATTTCTCGTTACACGCTTTTAAATTGTGTTTCGTTGGAGGGAAATTGCCTCATCTTCTACCAGATCGGCCTGGAAATTAGAGGTCCTAAACTGGTTACCTCGGATTTTCGATTTCAATGGCTTCGGCCCGAGTTGAAGCAAGGGTTGCTTAGGTTACAGTCCACTCTCGCCAAAACACTCTCGCCAAAATCAGAGCGCCAAAATGTGGGGAAATGTGTGTTATAAATCTTCATGGTGTCAGTAATTGAAAGCATTTGTGCAAAAGAGTTGGAGAGTTCCTTAAAAATTAGAGATCGAAAGTGGTGTTTGAAATTTTAAACTAAAATGCGGCATGCAAATTGTTCAGCGAACTGAACTTAGAATGAGGGCATCTTAAAACTGAAGAAATTAAAAACTTCTATGGCCTAAGTTTCTAGAATAAAGTGTTAATGAATGTTTCTTCAATAATATACTTTTCACCTTGTAGTTTTGAATTATCTGATTTTGTACTGTAATTCAAAAATAAATTTTAAAGCGAACGAAAGTTCTAAACATTTTTTAAAAAGCGTTTTACTCATTTTATTTATTCGTTCACTTATTTTTGCACTAGTACTGAGACAAATTGTACAGCTTTGAGGACGAAAGTTTTTGCAATTAGCTAATGTGAAACAAAAATGTGAGATGTATAATAACAATTTATTTGAAATTTATGTGTATATTTAACAACGCCAGAGTAATTTCAAAAAAAGAAAAAAAAAAATGAATTTTTCGTCGTGAAGCTGTTTGCATAAAAAATTCAGCCAAACTTTTGTGATGACAAGGAAGAAATTAAAACATAAGGGGGGGGGGGAGAGAGTGGGTAAAGTGAGATCCAAAAATTCAATGACATTGTTTATTATTGAAAATCAGAGAAATCAATTTCTTTCAAATGGTACAATGTTTGTCTCTGTAATAGGTATTACAAAAGTGGACTTAGAAAAAACTACGAAGTCACACAAACGAAAATAAATAAATAAAAACGAAATGCAATTTTGTCTTGCTGTTCCCTTAGTAAGAGAGAACAATGAGACGCATATTTTTTGAAAGAATCTAAATTTACCTGAAAGAATATGAATGATTGTTGCCGTTTGGTTTTAATATGAGCTATTGACTTTTAGCAAGGTAAATTTCCAGTCGTCTTGCCACCCATCTACTACGTATTTGTTTGGGACTGAGATATTTAGAATGATTTGATGATTTTGGATTAGTAAACTGATTTAAAGTTTCATCCTGTGACGTAGCATTTGATAAGGATGGAATTCTTTCAACTTAGCCTTTATCTTTCACCTCTACAGCAACTTCTTTGCTATCTGTTTCAGAAAATCTCCAAAACAGCTTATCTGACTTCCTTATTACAAGGTATGTTGAAATTTTGAAATGGGGGAAAATATTATTACATTTGGCATATTGAAATAAAAGGATTAAAAAAACAAAAAACAAAAAAAAAAAAAAAAAAAAAAACAATTTGAATAGATAATAGAATAAGTACGAAATGGAAATATTTTTTTGATATTATATTTGTATATGATTACGGACACACATTGGACGTAATGGATTACTGGGAGTATACCCTCAGAAAAATTGATGGGAACATCACTGGCTATTACAATTAATATAGCTAATATATATATATATATATATATATATATATATATATATATATATATATATATATATATATATATATATATATATATATATATATATATATATATATATATATATATATATGTTTCATGTGTTAAATTGAATATTTTGCTTCATGCTTTATGATGACATTAGGTGGCATTACACAGCATGTAATACCACCTTTACTATCCACAGCATGTGGATTAGGGTGGGCCGAAATAAGCCGAAAAAAAATTTTTTTCGAAATCAATTTTTGGATAGCGCGCAAAAGTTGCGTAGTGAGCTAGTTAGCACTCACAAAAAATTTCTTGGATATTAAAAAATATCTAGCCGGCGCTATTTGACACTGAAAAACCGAAAAAAAGGAGAAAAAATGAATTTTTGTCGAATTTTTTTTAAAAAAAACTAAATTCCAAATATTTCGCTGGAATGCACCGAAAATGTTATATAATGAGCCAGTTCGAGCCCATAAAATGTTTCATTGATTTTAATGAGCATTTAACCGCTCCTTTCCGACATCAAAAATTGGAGAAAAATGAAAAAATATTGAATTTTTTTAAAAACCAATGTGAAAATTATTTTTCAAAATTAAATCATAGAATAATTAATTAAATAGCGCCATTAATCATAGTAATTATTATCACGCAATAGTATCATACATTTTCGAGAACTGCATATGTAGATAATAAAATTTTAAAAAAGAAATCTTCACATTTGATTTATAATACCTCATGCATAATGAATATTATTTTTTGGAATAATATTGTCCCTTGTTATCAAATGATGGAAGTTCTTTCCTAGCTTGAAGTTTAGCACTAATGTATCCATCTCGTGCAGTTTCACCACGAACTTTTATTGCAGCTTCGGTTATTAGTTTCACACAACGTTTCACAGCTTGCGTGTGACAGGGAAATTTTTAGAAAGTAAACTCTGTCGAATGTTCTTCGCACATTTCTTTCCATTGTTGGTCTTTTAGATGCATTGTAAGAGGTGGCTCTGTTACAACACAGTTTGCCCAATCAACTTAATCAACATAATCAACGGCTTCAAAATTGAGTTTAGGACGCTCAAAAAATCGTACACCATCCGAGCTCTTCGTCTTCTTATTTCTAGAGTTCAGAATGCGCCTAACAGCTAATTCCCGAATGTATTTTCTTGAGTCAAACAGCATTGTCAACAGTAGCTGTTCAGGATGAGCGAAATATGCATTACTTGATAGAACTTTGAAAATTATCTCCTTAACGTTGTCTGGAAACTGCCTTGCAAGAGAAATCATTTTCCAAAAATGTTAGGCGCGGTACTGGCATTTCGGTTTCATTTTTTTTTTCAAACCACATTGGAGCATAAACTAAAATTACATACTTTACAAGCATTGTAAGGTTTTCTGATGGAGTTGGAATGCCTATATACAAGCGTAACAAACGGTTTGTAGTTATCAGCCATCGCGCATGACTGACTGAGTTTGCCTATGGGCTACTGTCAGCCACGCTTGAAGGACAACTACCATCTTTTACGGCAAGACAGATTCTATACAAATATTGTTGTTCAGTACTTAAATTTTTTATATCTTCCATGTCCAAAACCAGAAGATTGCAGTCAATTTTATCAAATTTGACCACCGGATTTTTTTCACAATCTCTAAGAAGTTGTTCGATAGCTCCAGAATATGAATGTGGCCAGTTTGTGCAACCGTCCAATCCCAGTATAAGATGCCTCAGTGGCAACTCATTGTGGACATTGGGCACGAGAGGACCCCTTTAATTGCTTAATTCCCAGCTGTGGAGATGTAGAATTACAGCATTTCTTGTCGGGGGGGGGGGGTTGTCTCTTAAGTGGGTCATAAAGTCGAGAAGAAGAAATGGCTTAAGAAAAAGAAGAATACTTGCGTTGAATTCATAAATCAGTTTAAAGGTTTTCAGAGGATCAGAGGATTCACATTTTTTAATACTCAAGGGCTCTATTTGTCAAATATATATAAAATAGTAATAAAATAATCTTAGGAATAATAGAAGTAGTTGAGCGCCGTTTATTATCCAGGAGAAACAATTGGAACCGAAGATTAAAAAATTAGCATCTTATGTAACTATTTTTTATTTGAGTGAGTGCATTTTTTAAAATTGGCGTACAAATGTCGCATAAAATTGATTGAATTTTCACTGTTTTTTCTAAGTAACGTATTGCGTAACATTTCAGTACTTACTTATTTCAAAAACTACTTTTAATTTTTTTTTTCATTTTTCCAATGTCAAAGTCCTAAAGGAGCGTAGCTAAATATTCTACGAAATGTATAAAAGTTTGTGAGGATTTCAACTAATTCACTGACAGATACTTCTAATGTTTGCTAAAACTAGCTTCAAAATTTTATTTTCGACCCCCCCCCCCCTTTTTTGTTTTTTTTTTGAAAAAGTGCATTTTTGCCCTTTTTTTCAGTTTTTCAAGGTCAAATAGCGCCGGCTAAATGTTAAACAAATTTAGCGAAATTTTTTATGGGTAATAACGGGCCCATATAGCAACTTTTCCGCACTATCCAAAAACAGATTTCCAAAAAAAGTTTTTTCGGCCCACCCTAATGTGGATAGTAAAAGTATAATGTTCAATATTTCAAGGAAACACATAGATTGAAAATAATATATTGATCATATCAAATAACGAAGTATGGTATCATTAAACCATAAATTTGGAGTATAAATGGCAACGGTCTGTGTTTTTAATAGCGTATGATAGGAATTGAAAATTCCGAAAAAAATAAACAAATTTAGAAACTTGAAGAAATTTGCGAAGAAGCGTTAAAATTTTTTAAAAATTGTAAATATATAAATCACTGTATTTGTGAATATGACTTATAACTCATATGTGAAAAAATGAAACTATATTCGGCTTTTGTGTTGGTTCTCAATAATAACCTTAGGTGTAATATAACTGGATGCACAACCCCATAGCGGTAGCCATTGGCCGCTCTCTTGAAGGAATCTCGAAGTAAACGGGCGAAAGCATAGCCTACGAGGATGTATCGCTGCTTGCATCCTATCATGTTACCGCAAAAGTTATTTGCGCGCATGCGCTTTTCGGACACTTGCCCGTTTATTATAAGGTCTCGGTTGCCCATGGAACTGGTTTCTCGCTGTGTATTTCGTTAAAACTACAGCTGTGATATGAACTGATCCCTAGATTAGTAGTACTTGTAGCATACAGGAATGTGGAAGGTAGAGTAAGCGATGCGTTCAAGGCGGGAATTGATCCACGGAGCTTTGTGATTCAACCCGGTAGGGGAGAGTATTGTACCTTAAGACACTTTTCATTTTTTAATTTTTAACGTCAAATATTTGAAACAAATTTAAAATATAAAAGTCGCATTGAAATACCCCAGCATATTTCTATGCATTTTTTTAAAAATTCAGACAGTTTGAAAATAAAATATTGCCAGTCATTTAAAGTGAGAGTTCCAAGCTGTCCCAAGATATAACATTCTATTGTATCTTGAAACACATCCTATTGTAATATGAAAGTCTTCATGATTCAGGAAACAGCCATATACTTGACCCAATTTTGCACCGAAAAACAAAAAATATATATTTTTTTCATGGTAATGAAATAAATTATGAATAATGAATAATAAAATATAAATTATTATCAAACAGTAAATGTGTTTAAAAGACTACATAAGAGTAGAACATTGTTCCATGTTCCCAAACATTAATAACCATGTACATGTTGTACCTTGGAACGTGTCCTAAGGTACAAAATGATTGGCTGTCCCGAGGTACAATCACTAAGTTGTTTATGAAGATCCAAAATGATGGTCAATCTGGATGCACTATCATTATTTTCTCATACGCAAAATATTTAAAGTATTGCTCTTTTATAACAAAATTAAATTCAGTTGATTAAATTTAGAAATACAAAGACAGGAAATGAAATAAAAATGGAGAAAATAATTACTTTGTAGTCATAAAATTTTCTTTCTCTCACAAAATCCTCAATTTTACTCGTTTGATGCTGATTCTTACTATGGCACCATTTAGTAGTGAAGGTTACTTTTAGAGATAACAAAAACCAAGCTGCTAAAACTAGATTCTTAGAAATTAGCAGTGTTCCTAGGTACAAACGTCCTAAGGTACAACACTCTCCCCCTATAAAAGTGTATAGAGTAAAAACAAACAAAGAGTTTACAAAGTGCATAAAACCGAATGAAATATTAAAAAATAATTTCCTAAATTTATGTTATGATAGCTTCACCCAGCTTTTGATGTGACCCTTTTTTTCAGTTATTTTATTCCTTCCAATTATTCAAATGATTGCATCATACAAGTTACACCTTATTCGTTAACTTTTTAATTTTTGATTCAACAAAAAGTTATTTATTATTAAATATAATTTGACTTAGAAAAACTTATGTACATATTTTATTATTATTCTTGGTTACAAGCTGATGGTTGAAGTAATGTTATTTTTTATGTATGTTTTATATTTTGAATAAATGTACAAATGTATACAACGTTGCAACATTTTTCATGTGTCGATACTTTTCTTCTTTTGCAAAGTGCTTTTAGGTAACCTTATAATTTTTATAAAGAATAAACGTCTTGGATGAAATGGCTACTAATAATTAAAAAATAAATTAAAATTGTTAGTACTCCTAACTAACCTGTTGACCACTGGCTACCCTCTAATATTTTTTATTTTTCATGTCTAGTTAAAGTAATGTAATTTTATTAATAATAATAATGTAAAAATTGGCTTAAAGAAATGGGATGACATTTTGAATTTGTTTAGGAAAAATTAGGAAAGTGGAGAAAAATAAATCGTCTCTCAGAAATAAACTATTAACTATTTCTAAATTCGAAATTATTCGAGAAAAATTTTATGAAGAAATTGATAGTAATTAAAATAATCAATATTATCATTAATTGGCCCTTTCGATTAATCGGCCAACTATCAACAGCCAATTAATCGATAATTGGCCAATTTACTTATCGGCGCATCCCTAATATCAAGTTAAATAAAATTATTTCATTGTGAAAAGTCAATGCATTGAAAATTTACGATGCATTGAAAAAGTTATTGAAGTAAAACGATGGGTCAGTTGAGTTGCAGATATATTTTTTAATTCGAAAGGTAAAAAAGTTCACAAGCCAAAAACCATCTTAGTATTAATCACTGCATGAAATCACACAAGATGGCGCTGCAGAAGGCTCTTGAAATCAGGAAGGAGAAGTTGCAAATTTAAAATATTAAAATCCCTTTTGCTTCCAAATTGTTATGAAAAATTAAATAATGTTACAGGAGAAGAAATAAATCAAAGTTATTTTTTTATCAATAATGTTTCTTAGGAAAATCTGCATTAAAAATAAGGTAATTAATACAAGTTTAGACTGAAAAAAAAATCAGTTGATGGAAATATTTATCGGGTTAAAGTTTAAAAAAAAAAAAAAAAAAAAAAAAACTTTACCTATGTCAAATTATTTTGATACCAATTTTTTAATTTTTTCCCTTTCTCTTTCTTAATTTCAGCATCAGGATCCCCACCCCAAGTCGTTTATTAAATTGAAATGAATACAAAGTGTATCAAAAAGGGAAAAATGATTTCGTGATTTAGTATCTTTATCCATGAACAATGATTTTCAAAAACTTTCAACGATATTCTTCTCAGACGTGAGACGTAAGAACATTTTGATTTCTTCGAGTTATGAAATTTGCGCGATAAAGGATTTTTTTAAAAAAAATTCTCAGAGAAATAAGTGAAGAGAACCAAAGATAGCATCACAGTGTTGTATTCATAACTGAAACCCTTCAATTAACGTTCAAGTTATTGCGGTATTATTTGATCTGACCCGGTTTTTTCTGTGAAACCAAAGATTCATTTATCGTTCAAGATAAATTTTATTTGTGAATAAATGGGTATTGATTAATAACCGT
Source organism: Uloborus diversus (assembly GCF_026930045.1). Lineage (NCBI taxonomy): Eukaryota > Metazoa > Arthropoda > Arachnida > Araneae > Uloboridae > Uloborus > Uloborus diversus. Next base: position 30,856,564 of record NC_072735.1, read on the forward strand.
CTGCTTACAAGAAAAAAAAATGTTTTCGCTTACAGTCATTTACTATTTTCACTCTGCAATGTAATTCCTTAATCATTCATTAGGCTTTATTGAGCAAAAGATTCATGGTATCTTCTTTACTAATAATCAAGCTCAAAGTCTCTCTGTCTGGGTGTCTATAGGATGTCTGTGACACGCATAGCGCCTAGGCCGTTCGGCCGATTTTCATGAAATTTGGCACAAAGTTAGTTTGTAGCATGTGGGTGTGCACCTCGAAGCGATTTTTCGAAAATTCGATTTTGTTCTTTATTTCAATTTTAAGAACACTTTTCGGAGCTAAATTATCATAAGACGGACAGGTAAATTACGAAATTATCATGACGTGGAATTGGAGAGCGAATGAACATAGCCAATTGGCGAGAAATTTGTCATCCATTATTTGTAAATATACAGACGAACCGAATAACCTTTTTATTTTCAACTACAGGCAAAGCCGTGCGGGTACCACTAGTCTAATATAAAACCGCCAAAAGCTTTACTTACGAGAAAATTAAATGCAATATGCTATAGAGACGTGCCTATGGACGTGGATATGCCACGGAGAACGGTCATTTTGACCCGCACGTGATGCCTCATATATTTCATTAAAAGTAACGCTCTAAAATGGTAACGAGCAAAATTTTATTGTTTAACAAATTACAAACGTATGTATGATTTCTTAAGCAAAAAAATTCGTCATTACCTTATAAAATTATTACTTTAAAATGAAGTATATGAACCATCTAGTGCGGTACAAAATGATTACTTTTCCGTTTAACTACCCCATACATAATATTTTTCAAAGGTTCAAACTTCAAAATCAATAATTTCTTTCGTCATTTATTTATTAATAGAGCAACAATATTAAGTAACGCATACTGAAAACTGCAGGAGGTTGAATTCGATGCCCCGCACGTGATGCATGCAAATAAATTAAATCTAAAAAAATAATTAATAAAAATATATAACTGTATCTGGAGTATCTTTATCAAATGTAAAAATTAAAAAATGTGCATACTTCTGTTTAAATAAAATATCAAGATTTGTTTGACACCTCAGATAAAGTAGATTTAACTAATCTGTAAATTATAGATAAAATTCATACAAAAATGCCCTCCTGCTCTCTTGTTAGTTAGTGTTTTCTTAGGTACTTCGAGTTCCAGAGGATATCTAAAAACCGAAGAGAGAAAAGGTTAAGTTACAAAGAAAGAGCATAAAAAGGTTAAAAGTATCATTGCAAATAATACTCCTGGAAAACAAATTTTAGAAGAAAAAAAAACACAAAAACTAGAAAAAAATGTAGACTTATTTGACACAACTGATGTAGAAAAATAAATAAATGCAGAATCTGATATTTTATCAGACCATATTAACATGTGCGAAAATATACCTTCTTTGTTTGAAGAGCTAGATCGTGGAACACGTGAAGTTCTTATATAAAATTTGCCATCAAGCATAATTTTTCTTATGTTGGAAATTTTCTAATAGTAGCTGATAACGACGGAGACTTGTACATTAGTTTTTTGCAGAAATGAAAACTATTTTGACTGTTTTCATTTGATCATCTGTACCAAATGTTGCATCCGTTCCGGATAAAAATATTAATTTTTTGATCACAGCTCCTACGAAATGAAATTATGCAAAGCGAAACCAATATTTTTTGTGATGAGTTACAAACGATTTTTTGTGACAAAATGGTGTTTGTTTTGAAAAGCTTTTTATTTATTTTTATTTTTATTATTTTTTTGTTTATTTATTTTCTTTGAAAACGATTAAAGAATTTTTTTAGGAAAAATTATGAATTTACGAAAAAAAAAAAAAAATTGTTAAATTTATTTTTTTGCGCATCTAATTCATAGAGGAGAGAGGCAAACGTTGCTGTTAGAAATCAGCTTAGAATATTTAAAAGGTATGTCCGACATAATATGCAGTCTTAGCTAATTAAGAGAATATTGAGCAGGTGCTTTTTTTTTGCAATGTATCGACTTCAACTATTATCCAGTGGCAGACGAAGAAATGGTAAAGTGCACTGTGCAAGTGTGATTACCCAAATAAAATAGAAGAAAAAAACCCCTTCGAATACAAACCAAAGATATGACAGTAAATAAGAATGCAAACTTTTTCAAACTGTCAAAAATAAAAGAAAAGAGAGGAACTTGCTGTTCAAGATACAATACAAGAGATTTGAGAAAGAAACCAAGATATAAATCAACAGTTAAAAATTGAATTAACGACAGAAAAATAAATACCTTTGTGCATAAAAAGTAAAATAAGAAATAGCAACGTCAAATAGTATAAATTGCAGACACATGTTTCGGCGCTACAAGGAAAGCCTTTTTCAATGCAAACGAATGGAGCTTATGGATGAAAAGACATCCGACAAAAGGAACAACCAAGAAAATTTTCCAAATGAGTAAGAAAGAAAGCAATGATAGATAAATTAATGCCTTTGCAAGAAATGAAAGAGAACATTGAAATTAAAGATACCATAACATAGGAATTAGCTGATATACAACCGGAGAAACATGCATAAAAGTAGTATGAAAACCTCAAAATCGAAGAAATACATGCGTACACACGCGCATGATACTTTCACACACTTTCATGTGTTTCTTATTAAAAAAGAAGATAGTTATAAGTCAATCTTTATCGATTTATCAGGCATATCTAATCAAATAAAGACGCATTGATAAAATAAAATATTTCTAAAACACCTAGGATTTACATGCAATATACCAGCCAGCCCGGTTATCAATCATATCCTGAGACTGCAGTTTCGTTCTTAAGGTCTCTGCATGTGATTACCGGGCTGTCCGGTAAATTGCATGTAGTTCTGCCTTAACCCTGGCTTAGCGGCGATAACTTACTGCTAAAAACACCTAGGATTTGCTCTCAGTTAAAACTGCAATACTTAACTTTAAACAAATATAGTTCATCATCATCATCATCATCAAGGATTAGGTATATAGCCAGTTCCGGCTTCTTGATCGCCCTACCGCTTCCTGGGCCTACCACGGTCTCGTTTGCCCCTTGGTCTGTAATAAAAGGCAGCTCTTGGAAGTCTCCCTCGTGCCATACGTCGAACATGGTTTTTCCAATCGTTACGATATTCCGTAATTTATTTCATCGAGGCTGAATATCAGTAATTCCCTTCGAATAGATTCATTCCTTATTTTGTCTAGGATAGTGCAATTCTTCAGTGATCGCAAATACTTCATCTCTGCTGCCGTAATTCTACTAGTTTCTTGACTGTTCAAAGTCCATGTTTCAGAGCCGTATAGTAAGGTTGGCACCGCCATAACCTTATAGAACTTCAGTTGTGTTTCCTTTCTCGTTTTTCCCTTTAGGGTTCTTGTAAGGGTTCCACATAAGCGTTGAAACCTATGTAGTTTCTTTTGGACATCATTGTCGTGGTCGTAGATAGTTGAAGTGCTTCACCTGTTCAATAATTCTATTATCAATAACAATTTTACTTCTAATTGGCTCTTTACACCTAAATGCCATTTTTTTAGTTTTCGGAATGAGATCTTCATATTATATTCTTGGCATATCTTGTGGAGTATGTAGGTGAATCTTTGAAGATCGTCTTCATTTGATTGGATAATAATCTGGTCGTCAGCAGAGAGTAATAAATATATTTAAATAAATAAATATATTTAAACCAAATGGATGACTCATTTCAGGCTGTAAATTTTTAATTTTAGCAACAGAGATTTTTATGCATTAAAAATGTTTTTCTTAAATGTAAAATATGCTGGCTGTAAGAAATAGTGCATGCAATTAAAGAACTTTTAATTCCCGATTAATACACAATGGTGATTTGCAGACTATAACCGTACTGTCGCATTGCATATTTAAAAGCATGGATATTCCGGGTACCTTTTTTATATTTTTATGGAAGAATATTCAAACCGTTTGTGCTTTTTCTGGACCAGAATCTGTTCTCTTCGGACACGTGACTGCTGCGATATTCGAACCTATCGTGTGTCAGAGGCCACTTTAGGTCCGGAAATCAAACGGATATTGGCCTAGGGAGGGTCCTTCTACCCGGCAGAGGCATGGATCGGCAAACAATGTGATGTGGAGGCCGGATAATTTGTCCGGAAGTTTAGGGTCCGGACTCAGGATGGCAAAAGCGACTGCGCTCGCGAAAAAATACGCTCACTGTATTCAGACACACGACTTTCCTTTTGTTGATTTCCTTTTAAAGAAAAAAATTTGCTATGTTAGGCACGTCGACAATTTTCAGCACTAATGCCACACATTTGGATAAACGATGCTGCACGAAATCCTTTTTAACTCAAGTTTTAAATTTAATTTAAGAATTAAATGATACATGTTAACAAATAATAAAAACATGCAATATACCGACAGTCCAGTTATGACTTCCAGAGACTGCAGTTTCGTCTTTGGAATGAACTCATCAGCCTGGAATCGTCAGTAACCCAGCTGGAGGCAGATGTCATCTCATTGAAGCTAATAGAAACATATACGTATTGTCTAAATAACAAAAGGTCGCGAATTTTTCTACAAGAAAGAAAAAAAAATGTGTTCTGCTAAGTTCAAAAATTGTTTCTTTAATTTTAGAATACTTTAAGCCTTTTTTCAATGACATTCACAGCAATATTTTAGGAGCACTACAAGTCGTGAATTATTCTTAAAAAGAAAAAAACCTTTTTAATTAAATAAACCCAAATACCGCTTTTACAGACACCATTTGCTTTAAAAACCTGTTATGATCTCCGCAGAATTAAGTAATAATGATAAGCTGAAAATAAGTGGCAGGGAATGTCATCGTTTTAGAAAGAAAATATTAAGTTTTGTGAGAGGAAATAAATTAAGCAACGATTTCTATTGAAAAAAACCTTTTACTGCATAAGTTACTAAATAAGTGAAAAATTCAGTTATTTCATAGAATGACTAGGTATTTCATGAAATACTGTCAAACCACGGATTGTATGGAATTTTCAAACGCCCATATAAGACAAATCTATCTGAATTAGGGGGAAAAGTAAAAATTTGGTTTCCAGTATTCCGCTCATTTGATTGAAACTCTGCTTCTGCAAAAGCTGGCATCGCTGAAAAATAATAGATTCGTCCATTTCCGGCTGTAAAACGGATGTTTGTCTTTTCATACAATCCGTGGTCAGACAGTAACTTGACAAGTCAGTTAAAATATATAATCGATCAAAAATTTCAAACTTTACCTAGTTATAGTGTATGAAGTAACTAATGATCAATAGTTAAAGTGAAAAAAAAAAGCAATTCCAAAGTTATTTAGTACGTTAACTTCCTCGGCTGGAATTGACTGAGCTGGCGGTGTATTTCATGTAATTTCAAAGTTATTTCGTAAATTCATTGATCATATAAAGCTAAAATCTCTTGAAAAATACATTCTATCCCAATTGCAAGTGATCAGTTAAAAAAATAAATACGGAAAGTCATATGATATACTTTACTGTTATTGAAAACAGCAACTACAACACCCTCTGAATTGTACGCCTAAATGTAAATGAAATAAAGCGTCCACTAATACACAAGGCATTGCAAAGCATCTTTCAGCGGTTCAAAACTGACTAAAAGCAGCTAGAATAGGTTCAAAGAACTTTTCGAGTGCTGTATTTTCTACTTTAACGATCAAAAAGTGATCATTAATCTATATAAGGTTCATTCTTCAAAAAATAACTTTTCTGTCACACGCCTTTCACAGTAAAAACTTTAAGGAACAATTCCTTAAACGATACTTTTTAATTTTATCACAAATATATCTATTTAAACCTGCCAACAAATTTTAATAATATTTCTTATTTTCATATATTTTTGGTTCACAACATGTGAATTCTCACCTCCGTGGCATGTCACACACCTTGTGTGACTCTTTATGTTGATTAATAATTTGTTTAATTAAAAGTATATACTTATTTATTTACCTATAATTCCTTTCACAAGTGTATCAAACACTAATTATTTAAGTATATTTAATTGTTTAATATTGTGTTTTCGTTCGTTTTAGTAGAATAAGGAATCATGTGACACAATAAATTCTCACCTCCGTTACCTAATCACCAAACGCCATTTCTCATTAACACGTGACAGTATTGACATCACATTTTATTTTACATGATATAAGGGAACCCCCTTATTTATTTTTAGCCATAAAGAAAATGTGAGATATTTTTCGAAAAACAATAAGACAGATTTTGTTCAAAAAACTAAGTGTGGTTATTGTGAACTCTCACCTCCGTGAACTTGGATTTCAGGGATGTAAATTAATGTAAAAAAAAAGAAGTGCACATTTTTTCATATGTTTAACATAGTATGTAGATTGTAGCAACAAAGAAAAAAAATATTTCCCTGAAAAATGTATCCATTATAGGCCTATATTAATGGAAAATTCCTCACCTCCGTGACAGACCTTATCAATGTCATTATTTCTGTGGTGAAAATAAATGATGGAGTGGAAATACACATACATATTAAGCATTCTACCAAAATAAAAAATTGCCAGTGTATCATCAAATTTACTAAATGCTATTTTTTAAAACAAATTTGAACTAAAAGAATGACTAAAAATAAAGCAGTACTTTAATTAAGAGAGCTTAATATTAGATTCCCACTAATCATTAAAATAGCTCATTGTTTGCACAATTAACAAAATGAATTTAAAAAACTAAGTGTGGTAATTGTGGTAATCTCAAGTGTGGTAATCTCACCTCCGCGAACTTGGATTTCAGGTTCAGGGATGTAAATTGATTATTAATATTTTACTTTAATACTTAATTACTTAAAATTAATACTTACTTACTATTTAATATACTTACTATAAAATTAATACTTTAATATTTATTTGGTCTCGATTTTTAAATATTAAGATTTTTTTTTATTTCCGTGAATAAGGCATTTTTTTATTTATTTATTTATGAGTAAAATAATTAAATAATTGGAACTTAGCTGAGCCATTGTTTATGGTTACTTCAAGTAGGTAACACTTTCATAAAGAACAAAAAAAAAAAAAAAGGAAGAAAAAGTTTTGAAATTGAAAAATGTTTGCGTTCAAAAGCTATTTTCTGGAGAAATGACACATATTCAATAAAAAAAAAACACTCAAACCTGCGTTTATGAAGTAGATAGGGACCGCATAAAAAAAATCACATAAAAGAACTCGCTCAAAATTACACTTTTAAGCACTCGTTTAAAAAATAGTTTAATCAATTGAATTCCAATTTGTTTGAAATTTTTGTAGATTGACACACGAAAAAAAAAAAAAAAAGAAAAAAAAGAAAAAAACAGGTTTGGCGTACTTTATTGAACAATGATGAAAGAAAGTCCAAATTCCATTTTAACATTGAACTCCGAGAAGCATGCTCGAAATACATGTCTGTACAGTTACGCATTACCTGGCAAAATAACCTCAGCACATACACTCACATGTAAAATGTATATGAACACGCATTCAGGAACTACAACCCCTATGCTAAGTTTGAAATAAAACTAAGTGGGCCCACAACATTTTCCCCTCCCGACTACCACAGGGCGTGGCTGGACACACGAAATGCATTCATCAAATTTGTCCATCTTCCACACATGAACAGCAGTCCACGACACGGAACACATCTCTGGACATCTGAAGTTTTCGAAAAGAATTGTGAATTCATCTGCATGTTGCGTGACGTCAAATACTTTACTTTCATGTGACAAAAGTTTCCCTACTTTTATTTCAAATTTGCAGTTCGTAAGAGATAAAAATATTTCGCATTTGCTGGCGTTCACAGCGTGACAGAGAAGAAGCAAACAAATATGTATTTTGGAAGTAGTCACAGTGTTTTTAAGGAAAGAATGCTTTAATGTGTTGGGATACATTGGGAGGGAAGCAGCTAATATCAAGAATAATACCATTAAAAACAGCTTTTAAAAAAGACAAGCTGAAAATAAAACAATTTTAATTAAATCATCCACCCAATCAATATCACTCCCAAAACTCAATCGTTTACTACCTTTCAATGCATTTGAGGCATAAAAGGTAAGTGCGCCAAATAAAAACCAACCAAAGGTTAATGGTATAATAATGGCCCAGTATGCCCCTCATTTATGATTCAATTGGCTCAAAATTTTGCATAGTCATCACAACACTCATAAGAAACCAGAAAAAATATGATTTCATGGAAAAACTTAAGCTTAAATTATGTTTTTAACTGTTTTAACAAAGAAAAGCGATTTGGCCTTTTTAGGAACACGGGTCCCCATGGAGCCAGTTCTGAAAAAATACCAAAGACGTATTTAAAAAAAATAGTTAAAAAGTTAGTTTCATATTGGCAATATAAACACAGATTAAACCACATTCGTTTAACTCAAAAACATTATCAAAAATTCCATTTTTCTCTTCAATGGAATAGAAAAATGCATCGTCATATAGTGTACTGATTAGTCGTTATTTTCTAATTTTTAGCCACTCCTATGTACTGGTCGTGCACATCCGTGCAGCATATGCAGCGCAGGATCATATCCTCCAACAGATCCTTCGGTATCTTAATAAGGACACCGGAGTCCTAATAATGACAATCGTGGTCTTATTGGGATACAGTAGACTTTCCCAATGTTATCAAGTTACAGAAAAAAAATGACGATACACAGAGGCATTTTTATTTTTGAATTCGCCATCTACATATGTTAGGCTTTCTATAAAAATAAACAAAAGTTTTTTATGTATAGCGAACTGATGACGATAAAATTACGATTAAGTGATTTTTTATTATACTTTATGGAAAACGGGTGTTGATCTTAGTAGTCTAAATGACTTTATTTGGCACAAATACCTTTCATATTAAGCGTTTAATATCCAAAACGGCTCAAATCATTTTTTTTTTCAAAAGAAGTTCTATTCTATAAATTGGTAATTTTTGGTAGATACTATCACTTTGCAAAGAGATTTGACACCTAGCACAATCAGGTTGAAAACTGCTGTCAAAAACCGGTTATCTGTGAAAAACAGCTTAACCTGGAACTATTATATTTTTTGTGTTTGTTTGTTTCTGCTGTAAAATTAAAAAAAAAAGTATTTAGCTGGTTTTGATATACCAAGTGCATTATTTGTTTTAGCATAACTCCTATTATATACAATCGAAACGATACGCAACTAAAAAATGTGACGTAAAGCTCATTTTTGAGTTTTGTTACATTTTTTGATTGCTATTGTAATAATCAAAAAATGTAACAAAACTCAAAAATGATCAATGATGATATTTGTTTAACGTAATAGTAAAACTTTTAATTTGATCTTTACTGTTAATATAAGAGTACGAGCACAATCACAACAAAAATGATTTTTATATAGATATTTACGAATTTATTTCACAAAAGCCTTAGGTGAATATTTAAATCGATTGATAGATAAGTAGAACTGCTTAAAAAAGTATTCTGACTGTAATTTGATGTATTAGAAATTAAGAACAATTTTCATTCTAAAACTTTACTACGATATCGTCGTCTCAGAGAAACAGTAGGATATCTTGCTGTTATTCTCCGGTTTAGAGATCTTACTGTTGCTCTGAGACGACGATATAATAAACGTTATAAATACTGCAAGAAATTCCTTCAAAAAGCTTCTGTACACATTGAAATAGTTTTTCTTAAGGGTCTTTTAATTTTCTTACGAAAAGTGAAGTATAAATTGAAATAGTCTTTCACAACAAGACATTTATTCAAATAAAAATATTTTGTTCAAAAGCTATTTTTGAAATTGAGTTGAGTCGAATGGCTAAATCGGCAAGGTTGGGATATAGATTAAAAATAATAGCAACTTAGTGATGAAAATTTCAATCTTAAAGGCAATTCTTCGATAATTTTTAAAACTAAACAATTAAATGTTTTTGCTAGTCAAATTTTGCATTCGAAACTCAAAAAGTCGAAAAGTTGATATGATGATTAAACCTCAATAATTTGATTTATCGAACCTGAATAATGCAAATTAACGCAAATTACACCTTCAGAATATTTAAACACAGTAACTTGCTTCGGATTCTGATTAAAACACAGACATCTCCGTTGATTGAAACACAAATGAATCTGGAGATCTTCTTTTGCCAGCGAAGCAATGCCGTAATTCAATGCCCCGTTTTTTCTCTTCTCCCAGAGCCTTCTCCGTTCCATTGAAAAGTAGTTTCTCTGCCTGGATCCGCAAACATCCAAACATTCAAATTGAAATCGCCAAATGAAGCAGGTCGTTGATATGCATACAGACGTGACTCTTTGATCACTTGAGGGAGTTGGCTTCCACCTGAAGGTATTGGGAGGGAGGAGGTGCGAAAAGCAAATGACGGCTTTGTGCCCAGAGGACCACACGTGACAGTAGAAATTCCTCCCCTGGTTAACCACGGGGTTGGAAAACGAAGAGCGAGAGAGATAGAGACAAACGTTCGGATATTCGTATGAATAATTAACGGAAACTTTCCCTAATTGGTTTGTAATTAATATGGCATCTGTTGAAGGGAGACGAGTCTCCTTCCTAATTAAAGTCTGTTTAACATTTAAATCGGGGCATTGGCGTTCTGACACCCGCCGTTTTAATCCATAATCGCATTATCGGACTTAGCGCCAAACCAGCCGAATCGCTCTCCAAAGCCTGGGAGCGCCGTTTTCGGTCCGCGAAGGTTTATAATTTGGTTTTAAAACTTTCCAGTTTCGCAGCGAGGTCTAATGGAAGAGGATCTATCGCGAAATTTTCGCCAACGTTTCAGGTGTAGCCACGGGGCCTTACGCAGTTAATGAGGAATTCAAAAATTCGCTCACTGCGAGAGGTGTGTGCTGCTAGAGCATTATAGGACAGTTCGGTGCGATCAACCGACTTTATGAGAATAATTATTGATTACTATTCAGTTTTCAACATTTTAATTCGGTACTTAAGAAAGCAGTGACAGTAATTCGTAAATAATAGAATTTAGTATGAATTTGAAATTAAGCATATAGTCACCATAAGACTAACTTCGACTAACTACTTAGACAAACTTCGTAAAGTTTAATTTTTTTGCATTAAATGTACAATTATAGGATCGAAACATTTCATACAATCAAGGTTCTTTTGGATTAGCATATGTTTTGGTTTCTCGAAGAAAAGTTCAAACTAGACAACGATAAACCCAAAATATGCAGTAAAATAAGTACAAAGTAAAAAATTCAATGCTTTGATCAATCTATTTGTTTTCTGTAAATAATTTTGTAACTTGTTTTTGAAATCACTTTCGTTTTTATTGCTAGCAAGCTAGTGAGCCATTTTTAAATGGTGAATTCAAACTACGCTATCGAAGATAAACGAAGGTTCTTTGAAAAAAAAAAGTGAACATTGAAAAGGGTTCCATCATGGAAAGAAATTATTAAACTCTGCTTTAGGGCATCAAAGTCAACCTACTTTTTGGGCATACTCATCAGTTACTATTCAGCAATTTAATTATCAATATTTAATTCGACTCTTAGGAAAACAACAGAAAATAAGAAGTTGGAATCAAGCAGTTACTTTGTCTATTGCTATATATAAAAAAAAAAAACTTGTCAATAGTTTGTGTACGTGATCGATCCTATGCAAGTAAGATTCCTGTTGGGTTAATTTACATTAGTTACATAAAACAGATCAAACACATTCGCCATAATGTTGTTTCGTGTCCATGGATATTAAATTTTCCCAAGGGTCTTGATCACAGCTTAAGCCAGTATCTGAGCGTTTGAGCTGTAGAGGACATTCTGTAGCAACTCGCTGAGCGGAGCCAAGTCATTTCTTCCAAGATTAGTGATAATTGCAGGGCACTCCAAGATGTGATTCACCATAATGAAATAACTTTTTGCGACAAATCATTCCTGATCAGTTTTTCCCTATTTTATCGTTAAAAAGCTATTCGCCATAATTAAATAACTTTTTAATGATAAAATAAGGAATAACTGATCAGGAATGATTTGTCCAAAAATATGATTAAAATGGAAAAACAAAAGCACAGATTGACAAGAAAATGCTTCAATTAGTTATTTCAAGACTACAACGGAGCTCCTAATCAGTGCAAAAAAATTCAATACATGACAAGAAAGTTGCGAATAAACAACTTTTTGACAATTTATTCTTTTTTGCAATTTTTTCTTATTTTTCACCCTTTTTACAGTAATTTCTCCACGTTTTAAAGACATCAAAATAATTGCGCATTGTAATCAAACACAAAATTTTTTTTTAAATAATTGAATGTCATTGAATAAAAATTATTATACTAACATAATCGGAGGTCGTACATTCACAGTTAAGGTTTTAATCCCTATCTCATTTTGATTAATAATGTTATTTTATATTATTAATAATGTCATTTTGACTAATCTTTCCTTTGCTGTTCATTCGAAAAATACTGACTAAAAGCTTCACTCAAATATTTTTACTCACTTTAGAAGTAATTAATCTGAATAAAAAGAAAGAGGGACGTTTCATGGAATCCTTGAGTGATCTCCGTGGAACTCTGGGGTTCCGTGCAACATAAACGTATTCTGAAATTTTTTAAACATAAAAGTTTTTAAACATAAAATGTTCATAAAAGAACTAAAAATATTTACTTGCAATAGCAGTATTACAACAGTTGGAGTTAAATTTAAAACAAGACGATCATTCAAAATGATTTTCATATCGAGGGTGGAGCTACCCAAAATCCAATGTCCAAATCGAGAAGTTTACTGGAAGCACAAAATGTTTTTTTCATTCTATTTCCCAATGGGGTCGTTTCCAATATTTTAAAAGTATTTTTTTCTGAAAGAACATGCTTAAAAATATAGGTTCTAACCATCTTTAAATAATTTGTTTAAGTTTAATATTTTTAAAAAATTACATAAATCGGTGATCTTTCATTGTTTACATTTCTTGCCGATGACATCACAAATGATGAAATGCCATTCTATGTTGGCATTCACAGAGCAAAATATTTAATTCTCATCTTTACTCACGTGTATTGGCAACGATATGGTTCGTAGCAAGAGTACAGCGCAATTTTAATTCGCTTCTGGATTATCATTACGTGGAACCGCGGTACAAAGATGCGCCAAAAAGCGTCATTTGTGACGTCATCTGGACCACGCCTTGTTTGAAAAATCGGTTATTTTAAAAAAATAATTCAAAAGTTACTGTTGAGAATTTTCTGGATCGATGTTTTTTTTTTTTTTTTTTTTTGCTTATTCTATCAATTTTAGTGACTAAAATACTACTTTTGGCTGAAGGAACCAACCCCATAATCATTACTATCATACCACAACTCATTATTTATCAGAATATTCATATTTATTGGGAGAAATAATATATGAGGCTGGAAAGCTGATGTAAAATTTTAATAATGTTACGATTGTAAAAAAAAAAAAGGCACAAATTTTGACATTCAAGGACCTTCACCATCGATATGGTAATTCAAATCTGTACCAAAACGTGGAAGCATCTTTGAGACTCTTCTTACGTACAGTATTCTGTTTCGTCAATTGTTGGAGATGGCTGTTTGACATGTCATGAAAGAGCTTGCACGCGTGGTGGAAAAGGGGCCACATTCGAGAAAGCACGTGACTCTCTGATACCGTGATCGTTGTGTACCTTGTGGGGATCCGCTTCAATAAATCGGGGAGTCGTTTCATGTTACACATTTTTTTTCTGCTGCTTTTGGAGCAGTATAGGAGATAAAAATACTGATCAAAGAACGTTTTTCATAAAAGATTAGCTGCGTCGGTCCACCTGCACGGTCCACCTCGAAAATAAAAGATATGTCAAGTGACGCGAGTTCAACAAAAAGGCTGAAAATAAGGAACAAATAATAAAGAAAAAATCAATAAAATTTTTCAGCTGAATGAGAAAAAATAACCAAAAAGAAAACATTTTAAATCTTCGGATTACAGGAAAAGCCCCAAAACAAAAGCCAGAATTTTATTTCTTGATATTCGAGAAAGAAAATGACAACACATCTTTCTTCTCAATGATTTTCTTTATGTTAAAAATTTTAATAAAAGCATTGTTGCTGAGAGTTGAGATGAAGCTTTGAATGGATTAAAGCCTTCAAAAAAATAGGGATTTTATGTCGAAATTCAAATGTCATAATTAATAGTTTTCGATTGATATCTCCACTAATTATTATCGGATTTTTATGTTAAATAGCCAACGTAAAGGCGGGAAAGTTACGAATTTATCGATACCTGATTCGATTGTCACTTCACTGGCGTTCGGGAGAAGTAACTCGGACATAGATACATACATAGATTTTTTTCAGAACTTTTATGAAACAAGAGGTTAGTATGAAAGCCAGCTCAATCCATTCTTTTAAATTTTCCAGGAGAGAGAGAGAGAAAATTTTTACGCTCTGCCTATTTAGTTTTTTCAAAAGATTATTTTTTCGATTAAAAAACTTCTGTTGTCCGAATTTACTTTTATTTTCTTTCTCAAATAAACAGTACTGTCTTCTAATTAAGAGATAAAATAACAGCTAAATTGTAATAACAATAATTTTTACAACAATAATGATAATAATGATAATAACAATAACAATAACATTAATTGTTATTGTTATAATAACAATAATGTTAATTGTTATTGTTATTGTTATTATATTTATTAGGGCTCGACCGATGGCATTTTTTGGCCGATGGGCCGATGCCGATTGTTGGCCGATTGTTCAAAGATGGCCGATGGCCGATGACCGATTGTTTTCCTCCAAATGGCCGATTGCCGATGGCCGATGGCCGATGCCGTTGGCCGATGGCAAAAAAAAAACAGTAAAAAAAAATTAATTTGAATTCTGATATTTTCAATTCAAATTGTTTTTCGCAATCACGTATTGCGACAGGACCCTACTCATTGGAGTTATTGTTTCTAGAAACTGCTCCTGTCCCCCCAAACCTGCCCTTTCTCCTGGGCGGTTACGTGTGTATAGTTGTGTGTGTGTGTAGGCGCGCATGTATGTGTAGGCTTGTGTGTGGTAGACCTGTTCATACACGTAGGCGTGTGTGTCTCTCTGTGTCTGTAGGTGCTTGTGCACATGGGCGGATCCAGGGAGCGGGCTATGAGGGCCATAGCCCCCTCCGAGAAAATTTCAAGAATATTTAAAATCCCCCTTTTTTGAGCGAAAATGAAAAAAATTCTCTTATAATGCATACAAAGTCCAATAAAAAGTTATACATTTAATGAATGCGCATTAACTTAAAGTGAGATTTCAGTTTTTACCTGGCATTATGCAGTGCTAAGTAATTATTCTTCATTCCCGCTTTAATATGGGATCCTCCAAACCACTCCTCTTAATCTTGTTAATATTATCCAAGATCGTCTGCAAACCAAGTTTTTAAAAATTATTTGTAGAAGTTTCCAGGAGAGGAACCCCCCCCCCTTCTCATTTCCGCCAACATCGTTCAAGATCGGCCTGAATTTTGTTTTAAGCACTTGAGTTTCTAATTGTTTCTGGGGGAGAACTCCTCCCTCCCTAGCATAATTGAAAGTCTTCAAAAACTACGTTTCTAGAGCTTAAATTTCGAAGAATTGCTGGTCCTCTAAAAGTTATTCGTGAATCATGGATTGCCTACATTTGCAATTTAAAGAGTTCAATTTTGAAAAACTTTCGGAGTGAACCTCAGAATCTCTTTAACCCCTAACCAAACCAAAGATAGTGTAGAATGCGTATTTAAGTCTATAAATTAGCAAAATTTCCTGAGATGGGCTTTTTATTCCTCCCCCCCCCCTGCCCTAACATCACCAAAAATCGTTTAAAACAGCCTTTTCAGAGCTACAATTTCGGACGGAACGCTACAAACCTCTACTTTTCTACCATTACCAAATACAACTAGAATGTATCTTTAAGATTGCATGTTAGAAAATTTTTTTGGTGTGGTCCCCCAAATTCCTCCTCCACGTATCATTACGAAAAGATCGTATTAAACTGCGTTTTAGGCTCTACAATGGCAAAAAAAAAAAAAAAAATCCGACGGGGAAACACCGAACATTTTCTTCTTAACATTATTCGAGATAATGTTTGCATTTTAAAAGTTTCAATTTCGAAAAATGGGCGAGGAGGGGGGTCGCACCCGATCACTTAATATTACGAAAGACAGTTAAAATGCATTTCTAAGATTACAAATCAGAAACATTTCCTGAGAAAGGTCCTCAAATCTCTCCTCCCTCTAACATCATCAAAGATCGTCTAAAACTGCATTCTTAGAGCTACTGTGTCGAAAAATAGACAGTGGAGCGCCACCGGACCTGTTTTCCCCTAGCATTACCAAAGATCGTCTGAAATACATTTTTAAAACTACAAATTCGAAAAATTTCCGGGGGAGATTTCTCGGACCCCCTTTACTTTGGAGTTAATATTATACTTACGGCTGGTTCATATCGGCTTCCTCTTAAATCAGAAGTCCTATACAGTCGCATCAGATACATGGATACCACTTTGAGGCGACGATATATGCACTCGTTTGTTAAGAAAAGAGGAAAATTATTGGAAAGGTTACAACCTTTATGTTAAACTTGCCTGGTGATAATTCCTTAAAAAATGCCCTAGAAAGATGAAAAAAAAATTGATATTCGTAAACAAAAATTTTCCAAAGCATTGTATTTTTCCAAATGGCCCCCTCCGAGAATTCTGTCTGGATCCGCCCCTGCTTGTGCATGTGTAATCTTGTGAGTGCATAGACTTGTGCATGCACATAGGCGTGTGTCTGTGTGTGTGTAAGTATGAGTGTGTGTAGGACATGGACGCTACCGACCAGGAGATGCGGATTTCGGGGGACATAGCTCAGGATCGGAGGAGCCGCGCCTGCACAGGACGGTGGACGGGAGTGCTGTAGAGGGAGGCGGGGGGGGGGATAAAATCAGCATAACGTCAAGGACAGTCAAATGAGAACAATAAGCAGTCGTGATTGCTCAAAAAAAAATCTAATAAAAATAAATTGATAAGATTGTCAGGGATTTAAAGGATCATTGATTCAATTTACTTTACTTCCTTTCTACAAATAAGAAATCGTAATCACAAAAAAAAAAAAAAAAAAGATTTCAACCTAAATTTCTATTTTATGATCACCCAATTTAAACTTCACAAGTTTTTTCGGCATATCTGTACATGCATATGTACCTAAGAATATATAGATCACCGGAATATCCATTTTGAACGCCTCCTTAGTTAATTATCACAAATTATCTTCTGATGTCTTCATGCGCGTAAACTTGCGTCACTCAAAAACGTTATGAAATAGTAAGTTGAAAAACTCATACGTACGTAATATGATCTGAAAATTCGGGAACAAGTTGTATAAAATCTTACCCTGAATAGTTCACATTACCGAAGTACATCTATCTACAAAATAGTCATCTTGAACGACTATGCACTTCTGTCAACATCCATATAGCTTTTAATAGGACTCCTGGAAGACATATATCGCAACCTCGTGTAAGGCCTCTTGCGCTGCTGCTTTAACTTCATCGCGGGGAAGAAGGCGACTTTCATGTTGAGGATGCACGGTTCGATTGGTCAATACTCTGATATGACATATAAATAACATAACGTTTCGTCGGACTTAGCTCCGTGTGACTTTAACCTGTTCCCAGCAAAAAAACCACTTGCATGGACGCCGCTTTCTTCCGTCAGGAAAAGATAAAGCTGCATCACAGAAGGTAGCGAAAAATGGATTTCAGTAGTGTTTCCAAAAGTTATATGAACACTGGCAGAAGTACATAGTCCCTCAAGGTTTCCTTTTGAAGATGGATGTGCTTCGGTAATGTGAACTATTCTGGGTAAGGTTTTATATAGGTTGTTCCCCGAACTTTTGGATCGTACTACGTATAATCTGCATAAAGTGTAATTAAGCTTCTCATTTTTTGACTTCTGTATGATGAAAGACAAAGAACAAGAGCAAAAGAAAAAAAAGAAAAAAAAAGTAAGAAAATAAGAGACTGTTTAATAACCAATTGATTTGTTTTTGTTTTTGTTTTTTTTTTTAGTTGAACATATAACTAAGGTTTCAGTAATATTGTAATAATGTATGGATTTAAGTACACTAAACATAGTTTAAAAACATTATGTTGTTTAATCATTCAAAAAAAAAATTAAGAATAAAATTTTGAAACCCATCAACAAATTATGCAATTAAAGTGGAAAGATTGCACGTAGACATTTTTTAGTCATCAAATTAAACAAAAAAGGTGACAGATAAATTACAATATTAAATCATAATAGGAATATTTTTATACTTATTTAAAATTTATGAATAGAAAAGTTTGCATTTTTTATAGAAGCTATAACAGTGACAAATTTTGCGGAAAAAAGAAATAGCCATGAAAAGAGCGAGGTTCTTAAAACGCAGCTACAATATACAAACTCGATATTAACACCAAGTTAATAACCGAATGCATATACTACTTGATCTGATGTTTGCACACGTAATATTGAACAATTTGATTGTTTAATCTTTTGTGTAGCACTACAAACAAGTTCAAATTAAATTTTTCAATTTAACAATAATTTTCTGAAATTTAAAAAAATTGCATAATAGAAAACCCTTGAAACTTTTCTATAACATATTATTAAAAATATGATGAAAACGAACATAACTTATTCATTGATTTTATATAAATACATAAAAATAGTTACTTACAACAGAAAAAAAAATCGATCGCTTTAATGATGCAAAAAAGATGGCGAATTACGAAATATAGGTGAAACAAGTATAAGAAATACGCAACATGACATTTCTTGAAAAAAATAAATAATCGCTAAATATTTAAGAATTGCTTGAAACGACGAGGGTGGGTTAGGGGGGTCACCCTCTGATTTTGTAGTAACTCACATCATCAAACTTCGGCCCCAACTTCAGCCGCATTTTTTTAGTACAGAATCGCTGCAACCAACGCCTCGGAAGAGTTTCTGAATCTACTTCAGCACTTCCGAAGAAAAAATTTAAAAGTCCCTTTGATTTCCAAATTATGTCACCATTCAAAACGTCTTTAATCAATTTCTTACATTAATGCTCTAAATTTTTCCTAAACAATAGATAAAGCTTGGAAAAAAAATCTCTCATTTTATGAATGGTGTTAGTTTTAAACAACTAAGAAGTCAACTAGAGTTTAATTTCAGAAATTAAGGGAGTGGGAGGAGGGGCACGCAAGTGTTCTCGGAAATTTAAAAAAAAAAACAAAATAGTCGTAAAAAATAGAGTTCAAAATAATCATAAACATTGAGCAGGAAAACCCTTTTAAAACTTGCACCCGACTTTGTTTTGACCAGTGGCAGATTTAAAATATAGTAAATGTTGCAACTGCGAGAGAGACCCCATAACCAGAAGGGCACCGTAGGAGTTACAAAAATGCTTATGATAAATGTTTTACAACTTCTGTGGTAGAGAAATAGGGCTCCAAAATGCATTTCGACGAGACCCAAACTTGTAGCTCCGCCGAAGCGATACAGAAAAGACTGCATTACTGTGATTCATATTAAATATCGAAAAATTAAAAATTACCGTCGGTTCAACGGGAATCTAACAAATTGAAACAAAACCGGTTTCGCCATATCATATTTGTTTCCATAGTCTCCAACTCGGCAATATATCACCAAATGATCGTCAGTCTGAGACGCTATATTAGTTTTTCATTGAAATAAGCAATTAATAGCCACAAAAATGAGTAAAAAGGCTTTTTAAAACACCCGATCGAAAACAAAGAGGGAAGCGCACAACTGGAACCTACGCACACCCCACATGCAAAATTTAACCTTCTACAGCTTACCATTTTTCAGTTATGACTTATGAGAGATACATAAGTACATCCAGCCGCAAGAAACAACGCAATAATTAACTTGTTTGGTACCTGAAGGCAGTATTAAAAACTTTTTCAGGGGTGACTAAAATAGAAATTTATACTGAAATTTAAGTAAACAATTTTATATGAAAACAATAACTCCCTTTACTTTGTATTAAAAGGTAAAACAACAAAGGACCTATTTTTTTCAAAAACATCGGCCAATTCCATCGGCTTTTCGATGTTTTTTTTTGGCCGATGGGCCGATGTTTCCTGCAAGTTAGCATCGGCCGCCGATGCCGATGGCAAAATTGTTAAACCATCGGCTCCGATGCATCATCGGCCACGCCGATGCATCGGTCGAGTCCTAATATTTATTATAAACTTTGATCTTTAGAGGTAACCAATAGTAGGTAAATATTTTAACTATGTTATCAAACTAGTAGTTGATTCCAATCAGAAATGGTAGCTTCTAAAGATCAAGGTATGAGTTAATAATAATAATAATAATAATAATAATAATAATAATAATAATAATAATAATCGCTGCTATTATTATTATTGTTAGTATTAGCTAGCGTGGAAACAATTAAACGCTAAATACTTGGATTAGAGGAATTTATTAAGTGCTAAATAATGAAGCGGGTAAAAGCAAAATTCTCTTAAACATCAGTGGGTCATTCCATAGAAATGTCAACCTCAACCTCAGATTTTTTTTTCCCACAAAGCCTTAATTTTGACCCATCATTTCATTCAGCATACTTTCTAGTACATAAATCCAGTAACAGTTTGCAAAAACTTCATTCGGTGTTTTTCTTCTGGCTCTAAACGTGCGAGGTTGTAGAAAAGGCTTAGCATGTGCAAAAAACATGCGTCTACGTTTTCTTCTGTAATGTAAAAATTTTTGCAAATTTTTAAAAGTTTAATGTTTATTCTAAATGATTAGATGTCGGATGAATAAAATTGACTGTTCTTTTTGCATACATTATAAGATAAGTATTTTAATTAGTTTGGTTATTTCACTGAAAATATTTACTTTACGTTAATCACGAAAATGAACTATTTTCTGCTTAAAAACTAAACCAGATGATTGAACCAAACAGCACTTTTTATTTTCTTACATCTGTGTCATATCTACTTAAAAAGTGCAAAATATTTATTTTAGTATCATTAGATACAAAATAATTGGTGTGACTAACGTAACAGTTTGCATGTGACTAACGTAACAGTTTGCATGTGACTAACGTAACATTTTGAAAATAACTGCTAATACTTAAAACTTATTTAATTTAATGTACGTTTTCATGAACAATTTTGAATATGTAGGCATTCTGCATTGATTAAAAATATAACGGGTGAAAAATACCAGTAATATTACATTGCAGACCTTCTGTTTACTTAGAAAAATACTTTTTTAAAGGTGTTTAAAAAGATACTTCCAATTTAAAGAATTATTAAATAAGAAAAAAGGTGAGCAAAGTAAAATGAGTACTCTGCTGAATGTGCATTCAACACAAGAATCCAAACTTAAGAATTAAGGTAATGGAAATACAGTCTTAACAAAGTAGAACATCTCTATTTTTCAGAAAATACATCTCCACCTATTATTAAAATGAAGTAATGGCTGCTCGTTGGAAAACATTTGAAGATATTACATGATACAGTGACAATAAGCGCTGCTGCCATATATTTCAGAAAATGCAAGAATGATCATTTAGAAATTCAAACATTTGCGGTGATATCTGGAATTAAAATGCATTCTTCAAAAACTTTCGAATATTTTTTTTTTCAATATTACATTTTAATTCAAAAGGATGCACAACACTATTCGTTCGATGAATCAGTAAATCTTAAATGATAATATGCCATTGAAAAGTACTACGGAGTTTATGACGATAACTATCGGCAGATTACTAGAATTCAGTGAAACTATCAACTTGCATAAAGTTAATTTTTTAAAAGAGAGATAGTTAGGATTTTATAGCCCAAAATAATGTTATTCATTTTGTAAAAGCAAAAAGCAGTTTTTTTTATTTATTTTTTTTTTTATTTATTTATTTTTGTACATTTAAATTGAGTTAATTGAACTGAATCCTTCCATTCAATTTCTTACACTAATATAGAAAAAAAGTAAAGAAAGAACCATAATGCAACACAAAGAAGGTTCCTAAAAAGTGTAAAAGTAATATAAAGAGCAAGAGATTAATTACAAAAAGGTTTTTTATATGCATTCATTGCTTGTTATTCGATGGTTACGTTAGTCACGTTACGTTAGTCACACACAGTTTTTCGTAAAAGTGCCATTAAGGGCCAAAAAAGATTCATCTGTAATAAATCCGTAGTACATTTTTAAAAATAGATTGTTCACTTCTTACAAATATATCGGCCAATTTTAAATGCCTGGATAAGTTTCAGAAAAATTTGCCTCGTAACATAAGCATTGTTTCTCAGGGTTGCAAAAATGTTATGTTAGTCACGATGACTTTTTTGGTAAAAAAAACACCTGCCAGCGCTTATTTTGCTTCAAATTCTTGGTAGAAATGAAAAATAGTCACCTTTTACATTTTAAATCTGCATATTAAACCAAAACACATTTAATTTTACTCCCGGTGTAAGTAAAAAGAGTTTGAAAATCAGCTGCGAATGTTACGTTAGTCACTATGGAATGACCCTATTGTTAAAAAAATATTATAATGAATGGAAAATCGTTATTTAAAATTGTATAACGAGTAAAAAAAATCATTGATATAATTAAAATTACATTTATACAAATTATAAAAAACAAAAAGTATAATAACTTTGTACATGAGATCAAACAAATTATAGTAATAGATATACGATAGAACTAATAATAGGATTCATAAGCTTATGTTTATGTATTTTGAAGATGCGCAAAAAATGTACAGATATAATTACATTTAATCGGCTTTTCTAAAATTTCTGCCAAAACTCCAAATAAAAGGAAAAGCCTTCATAATTGCCCATGAAGGGGGAAAAAAATCTGGTTCGCTTGTAACGATTACACCCACTTGACATTAATCTCAGAAGTTACTTGATTTCACTCTCTTTCATGGATGGGCACTTGTTAATGAAAAAAACATGGATTACAAGTGGAAAAAAAGCATTAGCTGTGATTAAGAGTGACGTAATCGGATTAACGTGCTTAAAAATGGTTCTTCACCATGTAAAAATCGTTTCACTGTGCGAAGTATTCCGTAGTAAAGAAAACAACTTTAAAGGCGCAATTTACTTCCTAGCGTTGTGCTGCTGACGGCTCGAGCGCTGATTTTTGGCTCTCGCATAAAGTAACTGTTAAATTGCTGCTGCAAATTAAAATGGTGCTGTAAGTAGTGGAAGCATATGTGCTCAGAACTGATATTTAGCTGTTTAAAAGTGCCGAAAAAAAGGCAATTTAGTAGTTGCCTAAAAAAGTCAATGTATATTGAAATAATTATTTTCATCAAGTTTTAAAACGGGTGTTTTTGACATTATTGCGGCTTGCGTTTCAGTGTTTTTTTTAAACTTATTTATAATTGATTAAAATCTTCATTTACGCTAATTGGCGATGGATGAACAAGAAATCTTCAAGAAATTGTGAACGATTTAAAATATGCACACTATTAATCGCATGACTTAGTTATTCTGTAGTATACTGGATATTGCTTATAATTTTATGATTGTAATAACTTTGTGTATCAGTAATTTTTTTGAATCAACAACGATCTGTCTTTTAAGTTTTATATGCTACAATATGCACCCTTTAGTTTAGGGACATAATTTTTTGGTAGATAAAAATCTTAAGATTTATTTTTTTTAAAAACAAAACAATATGTTTTGAAACCACAGAATATACAATATTGCTTCACATTATGGACTTAAAAATTAAAGACACGAATAAAACGTGCTTAAAGCTAATAAATATGTTGCAAGAAGGAGAGATGATTGTTTAAATGATCATTTAAAGTTTCAATTTGGATTAAAGTTAAAGTTTTGTACGTGCTAACTTTAATTCTAAACTCCGGATCATTTAAGAAAAAAAGGATTTTTAGTAAAGAGTTTACTAAGTGACTTTAGAAGCAAAAGTGTAGTAAATAAAAACATTAACACGGAAAACTTTGAAAAGAAACCATAGAATATACAATTTTGCTTCACATTATAGAGTTAAAAATTTAAAAATGAACAAAACATGCTTAAAACTAATTAATATGTTGCAAAAAAGAGAGATGATAGTTTAAAGGCTAATTTAAGGTTTCGAGTAGGATTAAAGTTGAAGTTTTGTATGTGCTAACTTTTAGTCTAAACTCCGGGTTATTTAAGAAAAAAAGTATTTTCAGTAAAAAGTTTACAAAACAACTTTAGAAGCAAAAGTGTAATATCTAAAAACATTAACACGGAAAACTTTGAAAAGATATACGCGGTAAAAAAAAATCCTTCGAAGCATAATGATATAATGATTAATGACTCAACAGTTCACAGCACGAAACCAAATTAAAAAAAGAAACCAGACAGTTTTCGCATCTTTCAGTTTACCAATGATTTCGCAAAAGGCATATTTACAAACACTATCGATTTTCAGATAATATTTACGTGAAATTTTCCCAATACTTTTTGCATGCTCGATGCATGAAGTCATCTATTTCAGAAGAAGGTTTCCATGATCCTGACACAACAGCAACAAATGTTGCAGAGCAAACAATAACACGAGGCTTAGGGAGGAAATGAGGTTTCGTGAACTGAAAAAAAAAAGGTTAATAAGTCGATAAAAAGTCAACATGGTGGTCACCTAACATAGATCTATCTCGCCTTTGGCAAACATTTTGTCGCGTGAGATTCGACCAGTGGCTATTAATGCTCTGAAAGACTCGTGTAACTTTACTTGTCGTTCAAAAGGCCAAAGATCTCTGTCGTAGTTTCTTCCGATTGTCTGCCGTGACGATCACATTTTTTTTTCGAGAGAGAGGGTGCTTAACGAATGAATTTTGTGTCATGCTTAAAAAATGTGAAAGTAAATTCAGCACGCAAGGAATTTTTGAATGCTATTGAAGGAAAGGAAAGGAAAGGGAGTTTTGCTGGAAAAGCGGAATTCTTTTTGGAAAGAATGGTGACGATATTTCTACAAATCTTTATCAACTGAAATAGTGTTCGAATGTACCAATTTTTTTTTTTTTTTTTTTTTTTTTTTGCTTCTGCAGCTTAACTTAGCATTTAATCGCATTTTGCTATTATGCCTTTTTTCGGATAATTTTTACTGTGTTATGTGAAGAACAGCTGTCTGCGTCCAGTAGTGGGATGTGGCATTCTGACGTATTGCAAAGAGAAGTGCATCTTTTTCTTTTACAAACCGCTCGACTTGCTTTACCACATATCAAGTATTCTTTTGAGGAAATAATGATGCTGCTACTAAAGATCTTTTTCAACTGAAATGGGATTCGAATACACGACTTTTATTGTTTTGCCTCTACAACTTTTTTGCTGTAGTATCAGCATTAGACCACATATTACCACTATGCAAAATTTTTCGGACAATTTCAATTAATTTTATTTTCTGTTAAGCGAAGAAAAGCGCTCTGCAGCTGATGCGCTGTGGCTTACTTACGCGTTACAAAGTGACCTGCTTCGTTTCTTCTTCTTACCCACCGTTTCGAGTTACTTTATCACACATCGAGTTGAATCGTTTTTTGGGGTTTCAACTCTGTTCATTCTAAACATTCAACTCTGTTCATTCCAAACATTCAACTCTTCATTCTGAGCATTCAACTCTGTTCATTTAAACATTCAACTCTGTTCATTTAAACATTGAACTCTGTTCATGCTTAACATTCAACTCTGTTCATTTAAACATTGAACTCTGTTCATTCTGAACATTCAACCCTGTTCGTTCTAAACATTCAACTCTGTTCATTTTGAACTTCAACTCTCTGCATCCGGTACTATGTGGCACGCTAACGCGTTACAAAGTGCCCTGCTTATTTTCTTTTCTTACCCACAGTTCAAGTTACTTTACCACACATCGAGTAGAACCGTCTTTTAGGGATTCAACTGTTCAACCCTGTTCATTCTGAGCATTCAACTCTATTCATTCTGAACTTCAAATCTGTTAAGAGAAGAACAGCGCTCTGCATCTAGAGCGCTGTTTCACGCTAACACGTTAGAAAGTGACGTGCTACTTTTCCTCTTTTTACCCACCGTTCGTGTTACTTAATTAAACGTCGTGTAGAATCGTCATTGGAGTAAATTATGGTGCGGGTATATATTACCCCAATTCTTTAACAACTGAAGCATGATTCAAATGTGTGACTTTATTTTACTTCCTTATTTTTTTTCTGTAGTCTAATCAAGTACATTTTAGCATTATCCTGATTTTTTGGGGGGAGGGGGGAGAGGAATGGGGGGTAGTTTCAACTCTTTTAAGTTTAGTACAGTGTTCTGCAATCAGTGCTCTATCCCACTCTGACGCGTTACAGAGTGACAAGTGCTTTTTTTTTCTCTCTATCTTAACTTTCGATTTGTTTTGTCACACTCACGCTAGGATATCAAAAAATCTGGATTATTTTTCAAAAAGCACATTTATCACACTAATAGAGGTCAAAAGTTGAATGTAGTGAAAGGACGAATGGTAAAATTTTATTCTGTTTGCAGCTTTACCTATCTAGCAGTATTTCAACTCAGCTGATATCCTAGTAGATGATTTCAATCAGAAAATAGCAATATTCAAAGGTTAGGGAGCATGATAATACAAACCGTTTTTAAAAATCGATACTTACAACGTAATATTTTGTGGAATACCAAAAACAATTTTTTGTTAATATTTCATTCACCGAAGCATTTACACATTTATTTAATCATCCATGTATTAATTAACTAATTCATTCAGTAATTTAATTATTTATTCATTCAATCATTCAATAATGCATTCATTCATTCATTTATTTTAGGAAAAATATTTTTGATAATAAAAAAAAAAGTAAATAAATAAAAAATTAGAAAAATATTTAATTTTTCTGCATTTGTTTAAAGACAGAAATTTACTGCCAAATATGAAAAATAAGATTTTAAACAAGTTTCAGCATTATTCTCTCTTCATGCCCTGCAATTTTCAGAATAAAATTTCAATTTCTTCATATTGCAAAATGCAAGCTACCTTAATTGTTTCACTTTCGGTCACATACCACTGCATAACATTTAAAAAATAAATTGATTTTGTGCATTGTCAAAAAGCTGGTTGAAATTGTGTTAAATATACGAAAAAATCATAAATGAATGAAATTTTTTCGTTTCTTGCGCTGTGCTACAGAATGCCGGGCATATTTAATGCACAAAAGTTCAGAACAGGTCGCTGAGCACTGACCTAGAGTGCCAAAAACTAACCGATGAAACGAACGTATTTAGTGAAAACTAAAGTACCGAAGGACTGCAGCACCCTCCACATTATCATTGCAATCAAAATCCTATTTCGTTTTACTCCCATTTGACTCTTTATAGGATTTATAAACCCGGTTCTGCAGGCCGAGAAAGATGAACATTCCCTCCCCATTTGTGCGAGGAAAATCACATCAACTATCTGATTTCCCACCTTGGAAATCCAATTCCGGTCTCTGATGACACTGGCCCAAATCCTGCTGCAGCCCTAGTACACTGCTAATTGCATTTTAGGAGACATGAAGGTGAACGTGACGGGGGATGTACCTCTCACTTCCATCTACATTGGAAACGCTTGGTGAAACTTTCCGTTGTACTCGGGGTAGAATAGCACGAAAATGCAAACATCTTTCTGTACACTTAATAAGCTTATACTAATCCAAATATAGGAGAAGCACGGCATTTACATGATATAATCTTGTTTCAGCTCTCACTTTGCCATTTTCTAAAATTCGTTCAATATGAAATCTTTACAAAAAAAAAAAAAATAATGCTTCAAACAAGAAAAATTATTCCGAATATGGAAGAAAATAAACTTTTACTAAATAATATTTTTTTTTTTTTTGAAGTTTTAAATTTAATAAACATTTTTAACATTTTACAGTGCTGGCCAAACCATTAAACTAAAGAGGTTTTGTTTTGTTTTTGTACACTATTTGTACTAAAATACTATTTATTTTACTGTTAAAGTACAGTTTATACTGTACACTGATTACTACGTTATTTTTGCATAATTTAATGTTTGCAGGTGGCAGCATTGTCTGCTTTGTTTATGTTCTTTGTTTATCTATTTACCAGGAACATAACCTCAATCAGTTTAAACAGTTCACTAGTTCTTTTTATTAGTGTGTTCTGTTATATTTAAAGATAGTTTTAGGTAATTAGTGAGTATGTGTATGTGAGTATATATAATAGTGAGTATAAACAATTTTTTACCTCCTTTTTTAAAAAGTTAAGAAATGGTGTAAACCTTGTGAAAAGTATGCCAAAAAGACTTAAAATGCTCATCAAGAACAAGGGAATGCATACTAAATATTAGATAATTATTTCACTGCTCGTTAATGTGTCTATAGTTATGTAATCAATAAAGAATTTGCTTTTAAAACAGTCTTAGTCTAATAATTTGGCCAGCACTGTACACGTTATTTTTAAACGTCTCTACATTTAAAATATCGATACTTACATTACATTAAAAATATCGATATTAACAAAGTATTTTGTATATAATTTAAAAAATATATCAGCGGGAATCAGCCAACAGTGCGTATGCGTACTTAGTTTACAAGAAATATGTATACCTTGTATTAGTAAGCGGGATACGTGAAATTACTTTCATTGCGAAGATAGGAGCAGTTAATTTCATTATAAATCAAATCGTCAAGCATCATTAGTAGAAAATATTGCCGTGTTCTTTTAAGAGAGTTATTATTATTTTTTTAATTTTCCTCAACTGTTCTGATGATAAATTTTTGCATATATTAACTTTTAATATTAGTTTACTCATAAAATATCACATAACTTCATATTCCCACAAAAACATTTCGTCTTACTCTTTCATGCTTCGCTATACAAACAAAGCGTCTGCTATTTTCCTCCATCATAATTATACCTCTTGATTTGATTGTCTACCTTTTTTGAATGATAAACACATAAAACATCAATGTCTAGCGGATTATATGCAAGGAAAATGGCTCCGCCATTGCAAGTTAAATTGAAAAAAAAAAAAAAAATCCCAGAAACTTTTCGAGTAAAATTCAATGTCGTATGTATCATTATATCAGAACAACTACTTTATCGTCTAGAAATAAAACTAGATTTTTAACATTTTGTTCACTTAGAATCTATTTTATCGAATTTGCCCTTTAATATATCTCTTAATCTTTTATTTTCTTTATAAGGTTACTCATGATTGAAATAACTTTAATTTAGTATTTAATTTTCTCAAAAAGGTTCATGTTCAATTTAATGTGTGATTTAATACACCCAAACCTGTTTTCTTGCGATCTTTTTTTGTGCGACTTTTTTTGTGCGAATTTCTTTTGTGTGGTAAATTAAAATATAAGGATTTAATTGACAAAATTATTTTTAATACAAGTGCGAGGTAGTGTAGTATCTTCCAAGTGACGACATAGGCACCCCAATGGGAAGTCATTTGAACTCCGAAAAATTTCCTTATTTGGGAAATTTTGTCCGACTATTCGGCAAAAATTATCACTTTTGGTTTATTTTGATTTCGTTTAAATATTACAATTTTGTAAGTTTTTAGGTTATTTTCTTTGCGAGACTTTTTTATGCAGTTCCTATCCACCGCATAAAAAAAAGGTGAAGTTTCGAGAATTTTTTTTTAATGTGATTTTTTTATGCAGTCCTTATCCACCGTATATCCCCTTACCTTCAGATGATGAAATCGAAAGCGTAGCGTAGCATACGTAATACCAGAATCAATTTTTGCTTAACTTAAAAGCTAAAGATTCCATACATTTTGCTTTGCAACAAGTATACGATCCAGAGTTG
The DNA here is from genome assembly GCF_026930045.1 of Uloborus diversus. Taxonomy (NCBI): domain Eukaryota; kingdom Metazoa; phylum Arthropoda; class Arachnida; order Araneae; family Uloboridae; genus Uloborus; species Uloborus diversus. The sequence goes on from NC_072735.1 coordinate 30,886,277, forward strand.
CTGTCATTATGCGATGTATCAGAGCATTTGAAAAGTGTCATGTTCAGTTCCCTTATATAAAGAAAGATTTTTGTAATGAGAATGTAATAACACTTAATGTGGATTATGTTAGGTAGGAGTTTTAGTTTTATTTGAAGTAGATATAAGTATCAAGACTTCGTTTCTTTCAGTGTTTACAAAATCTGATTGTAAATCAATTATTAAATTTCTCAAAAAATAATGATATAAGAGAAAAATTCGTTCTACTGCTGTATCCGCTTGGTGCGTTCATCCCAATGTTATTCTGTAGTGCATATACTGGAGCTTAAACACTCTCTTTTTTGTTTGTAGTTTAATTATTTGGTCTTTTGACCATATTTATTGAGTCCTCCGCGGCTGATGAGCTCTGGATTCAACCTTTCAACTTTTTCTATTAATTGCTGCTTGTATTTTCCTTTTTCTCATCATTGTTATTCTTAAAAAATGTTTAAAACCTGTTATTTGGCTTGTTTATATATATATATATATATATATATATATATATATATATATATATATATATATATATATATATATATATATATATATATATACAGTGGCTCCCAAAAGTGTTCGTAAACTCTGAAATTTTTTAGTAAAACCAAAATAACGCAAAACTGAATTCGAATATGAAGTCCAATATTTTTGTACATCATTCTTATGTCATTCTAAATACAATCCAGTAGTTTTTTCAAAATATTGACGGATCTTCTTTTTGAAATGGGTAAAAAACGAAGAGACAGAGAAATTACACGCCACAAAAGTCATTGTACTCAAATATTTTCGAATAAATTCATGATTAAAATTATCATATGCCGTTTTTTAAATATTTTTGGATTGTGTTGACCTTTAAAAGTCATTTGGCTTTAATTTTTTGTTTATTTATTCCTTAATATTGTGCTTATTACTTTAAAATGGCTGGTATTCGTAAAAAACAACAAACACCATTTGACACTTCAGAAGATACCCCTGTTGTTTTCCAATTTTTTATTTCTTCCCTTTTGTTTATTGTAAATTTAACTTTTTATTATTGTCCTTTTTGCTTCCAAAAATCTTACTTCTTTATTTAAATGGTAAAACTTTACATCAACATGCAACAGAACAATTTCAAAACGCATGTGTCGAGATTTTTTTCAGCCCATTTTTCCCCGTTCGAGTGCTTGAAAAAATCAAGTAATCCCTACGTACGCCTGTGGGAACAGCACACTGCAGAAAGAGCAGCCGTAATCTTCCCAACAGAGCCTGTGTCTGCAGCGGTGAGGATTACGGTCTTTCGCTTGGATAGCTCTCTTGTCGATGCTAGCTCGGCCACTAGTTTGTAGAGGGAAAAAAATGCCTGGTATTGATACGTTTTGTTGGCAGTACAGTAACATTGGAAGGTACCCTTTTTGCGATGGAAGGTAGAAAATCCATGCAAAGGATCACTTCGTTTTAAGGTAACTAATGAATCAGAAAAAAGGAGAGAAAAAATCAGATACTCGCTCTACCCGTCAAAATTTTGCTTTGAGAGTTGACAGTTTTCGTTGGACCAATGCATTTAAAGCACAATTCCTTAATCTAAAGTCTCGTGCTGCTCTCTTTTAATTTCTTCGTCAAAATGAATTATGAGAGCTGTAGAAAAGAAAAGAACTGTTGTTACTTTTCAAGAGCAAGCAAAATGATTTTAATGATCCAAAGCAGGGACTGAATTATAATTTGGGATGTATTTGCTGCTTGAAAAATGGAGATTAGCTGAAGCCAATTTCATCGAACCGCAGTGCACCTTGCTAGGAATATTACATATTCTATCATGTGTTGTTTTATGAAACTCTATAGCACAAAATTTACAATGCTGGATTTTTTACATTTATAAATAATGGGAAGTAATCAATATAAATAATTAGATTCTAATCATATTTACAAAAGCAAATTTATGAAGTATTATGTCACAAACCGCATATTGATACAATGTGTTACCTTTGTATGAATTTTTAAATTGTGTCAACGACATTTCGAATACCCTATATTTTCAGTATTTTCTAGAGGTGGGCAATGCCGTTCTTTTTAATGATCCATTCATCTCAGCATCGTACATTTTTTTAATCCGTTCATTTAACTCGTTCATTCGAACGATTTCGTTCATTTCAAAACGTTGCAAGGCATCTCTCTACACGACATATTCATGAACATTCGAAATGCTTCATTAGATCAGTAATATTTCTTGAAGGAAGAATAACTAAAATAATCTAAAAGTTAGAAAATATACCTATGAAAAATAAATAAAAAAAACTTTACTCACGTTTAGATGTATAAAACAATTATAGTCCATTTTGTAAGATATTTCTCAGTTTCTCAATGGTAAGATATGTTTTCCCTTCCAAAAATCATAAGTTCCATTTCAAAATACTACACAATCAAGTTATTAAATTTTACTATAAATAACAGAATTTTTAAAAAAATACTAAGCATTTTTCATGATGGACTCAAATGGAAAGAGTAACTTTTCTGGGTCAGAAAGGACAATATTTAAGTATTGTGCGACTCAAGTCGGGTAGAGAATTTCTTGTCATTATCTATCTGTCATAAATTTTAGTGTTGAAGCATGCACATTTTTCTGGGACAGTTTGTTTGAAATGACTTAAACCGGCCTTTTCCTCGTTTGTAGTCATTTTCTTGGAATAATTGAAAACTACAGGAATACTTATATATTGTCCTTTCTGGCTCAGAAACGTTATTTTGTCCTTTTGGGTGCATTACGAAATTGGATTAATGTTTTTTTTTGAGCAATCACGATTGCTTATTGTTCTCATTTGACTGTTTTGAATTCCTATCATTTTACTTTCCCACCACCTTTCTCTGCCAGCACCACCGTCGCGTCGACCGGCCTCACGATGCTGCGCCTCTTGCGAAAACCGACTCCAGGTTGCGTCCATATCCTACACACACACACACGCATACACACACATACACACACTCATGCCTGCGCACAGACACAAAGACACTATCCTACACACACATAGACACATACACACACTCATGCCTGCACACAGACACAAACACATATGCCTACATACACACACACACGAACGCCTACACACACACGCGCGCGTACACACACAGCACTGCATACACAACACGCACACACATCCATACATACACACACACACACACGCACCCACATTCATGCGCCTACACAAACACACACGCGCATTCATACATACACACGCTCGTGATTGCGAAAAACATAATTTGAATTCAAGATGCCAAAAATTCAAATTAATATAATTTTTTTTTTTAATTCTGTTATTTTATTATTTTTAATGTAAATGTATTTCAGAAGTAGAATTGTATTACCATCACGAAATTTCACCTTTATTTTCTCACATAAATACTTCATACTAAAGTGGAAAAATGACATACAATGGCTCCCAAAAGTGTTCGTACACTTTGAAATTTTTCAGTAAAACCAAAATAACACAAAACTGAATTTCTAATATGAAGTCCAATATTTTTTTCACATCATCCCTATGTCATTCTAAATAAAACTCTGTATTTTTTTTTTTCAAAATATTGACGGATTTTCTTTTTGAAATGGGTCAAGAAAGGGAGAGGCAGATATATAATACGCCGCAAAAGTCATCGTACACTCAAATATTTTCGAAAACATTCATGATTAAAATTATCATATGTCGTTATTTTATTATTTTTACATTGTGTTAACTTTTAAAAGTAATTTGGCTTTAATTTTTTGTTTATTTATTCCTCAATATTGTGCTTATTACTTTAAAATGGCTGGTATTCGTAAAAAACCACAAACACCATTCGAAATTTGAATTTTTTCCTCACAGTAGCGGTAAATTGGTTTGAAATGTTTTTAAATTAGTTATTTTATTCCATTCTATAGTAAGGTGCTTGATAAAATGCTTTAAAGAAAAGAATCGAACCAAAAACAAGGTAAGAAAAGGTCAACCGCCAACGTTGACAAAGCGTTATCGGAGATATACAGTTGCAAAATTTATGAAAAATACACATTTGAGTGCTATAAAAGTTTTTGCAGTGTTAAATGAAAATTTTTAGGATTAATTTTCTCATAAAAATTTTCTCCAAGTTCTCTGATTAGCTGGATTAAATGGGTCCTCTTCCCGCAGAAATTTTCTTGGCCGTGCGAAAAACAGAAAGCTTACGCTTTTCGTAGAAAATCAATGATAAATAAGCTCGAACGTTTTGGAATTACTTCTTACTTACAGATAAAAATGTAAATAGAAGAAAAAAAAATTAGGAACTTAATTTTAAGAACTTAGTTGAACCAGTTAATCAGGACGGTGAAGGTGTTATTGTGTGAGGGTGCATATTAGCGTCAGGACTTTGGTAGTTTGGAATTTTTTAATGAAATAAGGAGTCATGCTGTTCATTTAAATACTTTAAAAGACATTTTTAAACTGCTAGCCAAAAATTGAAAAAAGTTGACTTCTCTTTTGTCTGACTTTCCTCTTTCGAGAAAATTAAATAAATAAATAAAAAAATGCATGCACAGTTGCACAATCAATGTGTGATTCTTCCAAAATTACCTCATGCAAATTAACAGAAAGCTGCTTTTCACTTTTCAACCAAGTTGAAGAGTTAGAAGTTTTTAAAAAAGTAATTACGAGAAGAGATGACAATAATAATATTTTAAGCTCAATTAATATTAGACAATTTCACATAAGCGTAGAAGTTAGTTATAGAAATTCATATAAGCATATAGAGAAAGAGATACGTAAATAAATGATATGGGTCATTCTCCAGAAAACGTAACTTTTAAAAACAAATATTTTTCAATTTCGTAAAATTTTGTTTTCTTTTTTTTTTCATTCTTACATGAAAGTGTTACCTACTAGAAGTAATCATAAACAATGGCCCAGCTAAGCTCCAATTATTTTACTTATAAATAAAAATATATATATATAAAAATGCCTTGTTCATAGAAATAAAAAAAAAAGAAATAACTTTTAACGTTTAAAACTCGAGGCCAATTTAATATTAAAATAGTAATTTTGTTAATTATACAAACAATCAGCTATTTTAGTGTTTAGTGGGAATATAATATAAAGCTCTCTTGATTAAAGTATTGCTTAATTAGTAGTTTCAAATGTATGTTCAAAAATAGTATTTAGTAAATTTGAGGATATACTGGCAATTTATAATTTTGGTAAAATGCCTATTATTGATGTGTATTTCTCCTCCATCATCTATTTTCACCTCAGAAATAATGACATTGATAAGGTCTATCACGGAGGTGAGGAATTTTCCATTAATATAGGCCTATAATGGATAAATTTTTCAGGGATTTTTTTTTCTTCGTCGCTACAATCTGTACATGTTAAGCATATGAAAACATGTTTACTTTTTCTTAACATTAATTTACATTCCTGAAATTCAAGTTCACGGAGGTGAGCAGTCAGAATAACCATACTAAAATTTTTGAAGCAAAATTGATCTTTTTGTTTTTCGACAAAAATCTCACAACTTCAACTATGGCTGAAAATAAACAAGGGGGCTCCCTTGTATCATGGATAATAAAACTTGATATCATTACTGCCACGTGTTAACGAGGAATGACATTTTGTGTTTAGGTAACGGAGGTGATAATTTATTGTGTGACATGACTTTTTGTCCTACTAAAACGAACTAAAACACCATATTAAAAAAATAAATATACTTAAACAATTAGTATTTGAGACACTTGTGAAGGAAATAATCAATAAATAAGTATATTACTTTTAATTAAACAAGTTATTAAGCAACATAAACAGCCACACAAGGTGTGTGACATGCCACGGAGGTGAGAATTCACATGTTGTGAACCAAAATATACTAAAATAAAAATTATTATTCAAAAATTCGTGGCAGGTTCAAATAGATATATTTTTGATGAAATTTAAAAATCATTGTTAAATGATTTGTTCCTTAAATGTTTAACTGTAAAAGGCGTGGGACAGAAAAGTTACTTTTTGAAGAATGACTCATATAAAACAAGTTACAAAATAACTGAATCAGAAATACCAATACATCCAAAATTCATATCAAGTTATTGAAGTCAAACGTATCAGCTTAAATGCTCCAAAGCTAATCCTCATATAGATAATAGCAAATTCACTGATCGAGTAACGCTCTGACGTCATCAACAATGAAACTCGCGCCATATCATGATAATTTGATAAAATATTTGGTAATGTTTGACATGCAGGTAAATGCTTTATTTTGACAAGGCTGAACTGGATCCGGTAATTTAACTGTTTTACTAGTAAATCATTTTAGGAGAGTGAAGTGGTTCACAATGAACGCTATCTGCTGGAGTTTGTTTAATCCTCCGGAGTTAGGGGTAAAATTTCAACCATCAAAATATCAGAAACAGGCAATTGCTTCGTTCAAATGTGGAAGCAATTTTCACCCTTCCTACCTTGACGGACGATTTTTCAGTCATTAAACAAGTCTTAAATATATGAACCAAAAAGTCACTGAAATGCGGGCACAAGACAAAATTACTTCACGGCGATGCAAATTTACTGCTGCTTATACCAAAATGCGAAACTTAAACACAATTTTGCTCGTGATTTTAAATAAGATTTTCAGATAGCTTCGAACTAGATGCACGCTTCGGCAAGCCACAAACTCGGCGAAATATTCATAAAACTAAACACACGCTCATATGTTCCCTTGGAGGCCTATTTTCCTCCTTTTCGAAAGAACCGGCCTCCCCAACCTGTCTTTAGGGGGTTAGAGAGCTTCTCCAATTCCCTGACCATCCATCCGCACTGGAATCCATCCCAGAAACGACTGGGACAGGATTGAGGAAAGGCAGCAAACCGTGCACCCAGGAGTTTTTTTTTTTTTTTTTCACATTTTATCCCTCTCGCGTAGGTACATCCCCCACATAGGGTTTGGATGCCCTGATCACTCCCTTTTGTGTGGTAGCCTGTTGACTCAGTGCCTTTGGGGTTGTGGTTTACCAAATCCTACTTTTGTTGCCGAGATCTCCCTTCAGACCTTGCCAGCTACATATTTTCCTCCTATCTTTGACAGTCCCCTTTCAAATGAGCAACCTTTCCACAATCTGAACTGATGCTTGAGGCAGCCAGATGATCTTCCTATTCCTGGTCGTTATTTGGGGAATAGGTGCGGTTGAAATGAAAACGTCATTAGTTTCGATGTGGTAACTTACTGGAAAAATTGAGGATAAGGAAGTAAGAATTTCAGAATGATTCCTTCTTGTCAAAATGCACCGTTAAGAGCTTCTCGGAAGAAATCTGTTGCTCATGTTGAACTTTCTGGAGAAGATGGTGCTACTTTTTTAAAAAATACCATATAAATAACCCTTCCAGAAGTTTAGGATGGGTATTATTTGACAGGCTAAAAAAGGTTATGTATCGTTACAAATGAATTTCATATCCTCGATTGGAATAAGCTGTTTAAGCTGAAATTCACTACTCGTGGGGGGAAAAAAGAAAGAAAACAAGTAGAAAAATATCGAAAATTGCAAATGAAAAGGTAAAAAAACTAAACTCATTATTGCTTCAAAACTAAACATCAAAATCACTGAGCCTTGGGAATCTAAAATAGATATAGCTTGTGAAGAATTGCACTAGAATTTGCAAGCTGGTCGTTTTCAACTTTTAATCCGTGCAAAAGTTAACGAATCAAACCAGAAGCAGTCCCCCGTATCCATAAATTGCTTTGTGGAACTGGTATGGTATCTATAATCTGTTGTTCATTTTACTTTGAAATAATGTATTTCTCCATACAAAATGGAATCTAATACAAAATAGAAAAATCTTATACAAACAGAAATCATGAAAATTTTCTTAAACGCTGTTTAAATGTTAGTACCCCATTCTAAAGCAATAAAATATTAATTTTTCACACATATATATGTACATGCACACACAAAAAAGCGAAGTTCAAAAAGAAAGAAGGAAAAGTAAAGAATGAAAAAAAAAAAAAGATACGAAAAAAGATACGAAATTAATATCAGTTAATGTTCTAAATATACAATCAGAATTTTTGGTGTAATTTAATATTTCATCCGTGTAAAATAGACAGCAAGAAGTTGCCGACATCAGTTGATGACAGTAAAATCAGTGAACGAGAGTGATACAGTTATTGGTAAAAAACAAACAAACCATGTTAGAGGATAAGGAAATAGTTTAACAACTGCAGCTTGAAGGAAGGATTGTTTGCTGAATTATAATGAAAGTGTTTAGTGCGATTGAACTCAATTTTGAATAAATACGAATCATAAAAGATCATTATTTTGACTACAAATGATACATTATTACTAGTCCAGTATAGCATCTGTAATATTAATTAATAGTTATTCTGTTTGCCAATTAAGTTAAATGTTAATGAACCATGTTTCAGTGATTTGAATTGCAATGTTCTATGCTCGAATCAACTTAATTAACTCCAGAATAACCTTCATTATAGCGCTTGCTCATTAAACAGTGAACTGAAAGGCTTACATTTGAAAATGATACATTTTATTATAGGTTGAAGACCTAATGTACTAAGAGTTTAAGAGGAATCAGTTTCTATCTCCAGCTTCAAATACCCTATTATACCATGTGTTACCAATCGCTATATACAGGTAGTTATCAAAATAATGGAAACACCTTTGAATAAAAGTGACTTTTTTGAATTTGCTTCGGAATTAATAAAGAATAAAACTAGATATCTGTTTCTTTTTTTTTTTTTAAAGATAGCAATGTACATATTCCTGTAGTATAGGGAGGCTGAATTGAAGTTCTGGAAGTCTGGGATTTTTTTCAAGCTTGTGAAATGTCAGTACTCTCAAATTTTAAAAGAGGACAAATTGTTGGAGCGCGTCTAGCTGGAGCAAGTGTAACTGAAACATCTCAACTTTTTAGTGTTTCTAGAGTTACAGTATCTAAAGTTATGACAGGATACACACAATGCGATAAGAAAAGCTCACCAAAGAAAAATAGTTTAATGAAAGAGAATCTTAGTGAAGGAAACCGACGGGTATTGAAGCGGATTGTAATGTCTAAAAATCGAACAGTAGCAACAAAAGTTACCACAGAACTCAATCACCATCTGGATTCACCAGTGTGAGTGATTACAGTCAGAAGGCACCTTTGTTAACAGAACATTTACGGCAGAGTAAAGATTCCCAACAAACTTGTCACAGAGTGTTTCCATTATTTTGATAACTACCTGCATATATAGTGTTATCAAATGCTAAAACTTTTAAAGGAAGCTTTTTTTAACATCAGTTTCAGGCAGCAATTTTGTAAATACAAGCTTTGTAATAAAACTGTCTTATTATGCGTACTATGTATGCTAAAAGTTTCGAGTTTTAGAGGTAGCTGTTAGGATCAACAGCTTCAGATAGCATTCTTATACATCTATGCCCTGCAATTGCTTTTACAAAGTGTTAGCAAGTGCTAAACGTTTTAGATGAAACTGTTTTTCAAGTAGCATTTTGTTCAGCAGTTTCAAGTAGCATTTTTGTAAATAAAATGTCTACAATATAACTTACTTCTGTCAAATGCTGTACATAATGTTACCAAGCGTTAAGAGATTTGAGCTTTAGAAAAAGCTGTTTCTACCAACAGTTAGAATTCTCAAATCTGTATAGAATTCTAGAAAATCTTTCCGCAATAAAATTGCCTTATTGCTCTTATATTATGAACGTATTATGCCCCAGTTTAACTTCAAGAGCGGAACATAAATGCAATTAATATTTAAAATGTTCTAAAATTACGCTAAAGTTTCTTTGTAAATTTCATTGATGCCTCACAATAGCATTAAAAATGGTTTATTGAATCAAGTTTTTTTCAGTGTCAGCTCCAGTACAAGGCGATCTTGTAAGTTGTAAGAAAAATAAACATTTGGTTAGTGTTAATAACAAGTGAATATGAATTTACACTGTGTGTGTATGGAAGAAGAGTCAACAATGTCAGATTATTGAGTTGTAGGCAAAAAGAGTTTTTTTTTTTTTTTTTTTCAAAATTTGTAATTATTTCAGTTTAACGATCAAGAGCTAATACCGATTAAAAAGTTAACAACAGCAAAAATACACCGATTGACGTCAAAATGGGAGCAAATTTTCAAAAAGTTTAAGGTTTACAAGGAACCTCTTTTTCATTGCAAAAAGGTTTGAGCCAATGGAAGTAAAATCTTTTACATTTAGTAATTTTTGAAATATCAGTATAGATCTCATTAAACTTTGTGGTGTTTTTTGTAAGAAACCTTACTTTAATTTTTGTACTAGATGATTATAATAATGATAACGATAAATGAAAATTTAAGTCATGCGGAAAAAGATAAAATATTTGTGACCTATTTATTATTGAAATTTGTTTATAAATGTCCGTTTAAACTATTGATACAAAAGTATTGTTCCATATCTACTCATTACTTTACATAAAAGTTACTTTAAACTTAATCAGCGATATTGAGCAAGGAAATTATAATGTTTCGGCTGATACTTTTCGATTAAAGTTAAAATTAGAAGTATACTTTAATCAAATGCTCAAACTGATTTTTTCAATTCAAAATGATAAACTTGACCAAACATAATGAACTGACTTGTAAATGTTTAAGTTAAAAGTTTGAAATCAAAGCTAAACAATGCCCAATATAGAATCGAAAATTTTCGAATACTCGAACTAGTAAAGGATGCCTAAAAACGCATTTGAGGTAAAAAAAAATGTCTGAATAATTTGATTTCATTATGTGTTTGTGAGTATGCCTGGTAGAGACAGCGCGGATGGAGAATTAGATGAAAGTTACCTATTTAGATAAAAAATGAAACTTGCAATATTGATACACTTATTTGGCACAGTATGGATATTATTTTCTGAAAATAAGACATGCGAACTAACTAACATTTCTATTTCCCAAACCAAAAACCGTGTCAGGATTTCAAAGAGCAAACTTGTAACCAGAGGGATGCTTCATTGACTATACGCAGAAGTGAAATGCGAACAAAATCGTTGTCATAGGACCGGTTATCATATAGTTTCGAATGACCAAATTCATGTGAATTAAAAGGGGTCATGTGAGAGGTTCCTGTTACGTCACACTTCGTGAGGGTGGTCACGAACTATCTGTAGTGTCATCTCGCCGGGCGCGTGCCTTCGTTCCCCTGGGAACGGATGTGTTGTCCTGGTAACGGACATTCAGAGATTGGTGGGACGGATAAGATTTCTCCCCCTTTCTTAAGGGAAGGAGATCCCTAGCGCACGATAATATTCCTCTCCCTTCTTTCGCTTTGCTTTTATTGTTGACTGATGACTTGATATTTCATTGCCATGAAAACATTCTGCTCGTGGGTGGAACTTCTTGGAAAACAAAATACACTGGTATACTAGTTAGCATCTGGAGTAAGCATTATACAAGAACTCAACAATAAATCTTTTGCTGAATGTTCTCTCAAAAAGACTCGAGCAAAATACAGTGCTTTTATATGGTACTGAATATGTCCTATTATACAGTTCTCTAGGTAAGTCCAGACGGGGGTAACCCCCCCCCCCCCTCTATAGATCCTCAGAAATAATATCTTTTTATATATATGTAGTGGGAGACATTCGAGAACATCTTAATTATAACTATTTAACAAATTATGCTAACATTTAATTACAACTACATACACACATACATTACCCAAGCTATGAAAGTATGATGGGATCTATTCTGAAAATATCTAATTTAGTTTTTGCTTTTTTTTTTTCTTTTTAGCTTTAAAAATTGAGTATTCTTACTATCATGAACATTTGCTCTTGTTCCTGATTTTGTGATTGTCTGCTTGTCTTCGCGTCATCTGAAAGGAACTTTTGCTCATCAACTGACTGTTCTACATTCGTGGATTTCAGCTGAATTCATTTTTTGTACACCTGAATGCGTTATTTTTCATTAACATTTAAAACAGAATAATTAACCTACAACTGTGATAATAAACCATAATCAAGACATACACTCGCCCGTAATATTGAAGGGATGAACCAATATCACAATAAAAAGACAAAGATGGCAATACGGAAATAATACGTGTCCTAGCGTTGAATGAATGTTTATTTCCACTTGTTTTAAAATAACCTAATGAACACAGGAAGAGAAAGTAATCTGAGAGTGATGAAAATAATCCAGACTTAACAATCACCACTTGAGTATAAAGGAAAGTATACACAACAATTTCAAAATTTTAACAGCCATTAAGACCCATTATACGAACAATTTTAATTACCTGAAACTGTGTAAGTGTTTCACAATAAGGTATATATGTAACGACAATATGAAGAAATAAATAAATAGCTAATTGCAAGCCAACAAATGCGGATGCTGCAGATAACAAAATGTGTCTGTGTTGTTTTCAAAAAAGAAAAAGTCCAATTGCTTGACCAACAATGGCTTTCAATATAACGGACACCGTGCAATAAACAAATAGCAATTATAATCTGCTTTTTTTCTTATGAAGTGTAATCCATTTCCTAACTTACAACGAAAAGATAAATGTTTAACATTATACATGCTGTTGAATTTAGTCGAAGTACTAGTCTAATGTTATAACACGATATACGAAACGTAAATTTTTGTTAGCTTCTAATTAATCAACCTACATTGTAAAAGAAGTCCCTGGAATTTTTAACGTAAAAAATATTGGCATCCATTTTGCCAGTACTCTTTAATAAAAAACCCTATTCTGCTGCAAAATTTTAGGATAAAAAAATCAGAAACGCTGTGGCTGGTTGATCTGGATAAAAGAAATGATATGCAAGCAGTTCGGTTCAAAAACCAACATTATCTTTGTTCGGAGAATGGCGCTCATGACCCCTACACTGAATTTCGAATCGATTAAAGAAAAAGAAAATAAAAAGACACTAAATATTTACCGCGTAAATCACGTGGTTATACCATTTGGTGGTCAAAATGGTTAGTTTATTTTTGGTACAATTTATTGTAAAATTTTCTCCATGCTCCATATTACAGCAAAATTTACCTTAAAAATTTCCTGAATTTCTAAGCGTAGCATGGCGTATATTTTCAATTAAAAAAAAAAACATACGTGTTTTGGAACTATAGAATCCGTTTTTTCAGCACGTAGAACGTAGAAGTAGGGTTAAGTCCCTATTAGCACTGTATCAAATTTGTGATCAATAAGTGAAAGTTGAGAAACGGTCACATAAGAGCCCTCGTCACATGACGGTCAGAAATCGTCACGGTCAAGCCATCATCAGGTAGCAGAAATTTACGAATGTCAGTTCGTGGCTACGTTGTACAGTGATGTTGAACTGATTTTTACAAAATATCACAAGGCGACTGGTCACAATTCAATTGTGCCATGTACGTTGCAGTGACGTCAGAGGAAACATGTCACTACGTGATTACAGTGAGACGTTGCAATCCTGTGATTTTGAGATTTGTCACTATTGTGACTTGCAAGGACTTCACTAGCTTTGGGTTGACACGTTGTGCTTTTTGGGATATGAACAAAAATATCTTTTAATCAACTTATGTTGCATCTTACCCCATTAATGATTTTGACTTCAGACCATCAATAACAGGTACGGCGTATTTTTGCTATTACAGAGAAATATAGTTCCATTTTAATTTTTTAGTTAAGGCAAACTTAACCTGGCAGCATTGTGATCCTAATGACAGCATTACGATGCTGGCAGGTTAGATATGCCCCAAATATAGTGTCCCTAAGTCAATGGTTTTGAATATAAAGCACATTGAAGGTAAAAATGATAATCCTTGAAAATACTGGTAGAAGACTGATTTCAGAACGGATTTCAAAATAACAACAACAAGAACAATACCAACAGTAAGAATAATAATAATTGTAATAATAATAATAATGATTGTAATAATAATAATAATAGTAATAATAATAATAGTAATAATAACAATAGTAATAATAATAATAGTAATAATAATAATAGAAACAATAACAATAAAAACAAAAACAATAGTAAGAGTAATAATATGAGCAAAACAGTAGTAATAGTAGAGGAAAAGGTGTAAAAACGGGCGAAGGTGTAAATATGGGCACCCCTTCCTAGTGGATATGGGAGGTACTGAAGACTGGCGACGAGGACTGTGTACATGGTGCCATTTGCTAATATAAGATAGCAGAGAGCAGTTGGAAACATTCTTTTAAGTAGTGCGTATGCAGCATGAGGTTTTGTGCAAATTGGTGTTTTTTTTTTTTGACTGCAAACTTTTAAGAGAAGTGTGAAATCGTTTTCGTTTTATGTTCTTATATTTCGTGAAAACAATTTCACAGTGATATCAGGAAAGCGAAGATCTTCAGCTACTTTTTAAAGCACACCTTACCTTAGTCACGCACGCTTTTACTTTTCAAGCGATAGTGGCCAATTTTCTTAGGTGTAGTTGGTGTAAATACGGGCTCCCTTTCAAAGAGTGCCCATAACTACACCATCTCTGTTTTTTAAACAAAAAAAAAAATAAAAAAAAATCTCAAGCGATGCAACTTGCATCTTTTGTGATGGAATGTACTCTGGAGACTCCCGGAGAGAGGTGTGGGTGAAATGTGATTTGTGTCAAATTTGGGCACACTTAAATTGTGCGGGGTGTTTTTTTGCAAATCGTCATTTTTGAAATGAAATTTGTGATAATAATTGTTATTTTGCCTTTTCGCATTTAGGGTACTTATCATAGTTGCTAATGAAAGACAAATATGGAGAATTTTTCGAATTGAAAATTCCTTTAAATCAAAGGAAAGAGGATGCCTATATTTACTTCTTTTCCTGTAATAATAATACTAATAATAATAATATTATCAATTAACAATAACAATAATAGTAATAATAATAATAATAATAATTTCAGTAACAATAATAATAATGACAACAAAAAAAATAATAATAACAATAACAATAATAAGAATAATAGCAAGAGCAACAACAACAATCGTAATAGCAACAACAACAACGATGATGATGACAATAATAATAATAATAATGATAATAATAATAATAATAATAATGATAATAATAATAATAACAATAATAATGATAATAAATAAAAAAATGTAATTATTTTTTAAAACATTTATTACTACTTTCATTGTTGTTATTACTTTGATAAAATCAAAATTAAAAGGTAAAATTCAACTTATTTATAATGAAGTGATTGCAATGCAGATTATATCATCAAACTCAAACCTGATAAGGTTCAGAAATTAAAAATTTGACCAAAAAAAATGTGAAGCAAGGAGTAACTTCTTACGATTTCTACAAGTGCAAATGACTAGTTTTAATTAGATAAATTCTTTATTCTTAACCTAAACATTGGTTTTACTTAATGTTTTGTACTAAACAAGAGTTAAGACAACACAACCATGAAATTATTGTTATCGAAACAAGTCCTTCATCTACATTTTATAAGTTTAAGATTCACCAAAATATGTGAAAAGCACAACTTTTGCTGTCGTAACTGATTATACTAAAGACGTGAATAACTTTTGAGAACTTCTGACTAATATTATTTTTGCTTTTCTAAAAAAAATCTTTGTAATAAAAAAATGAAAAATTTACATTTTGTTTTAAGAAAGACAAACAACTACAGCTGCAAAAAATACTTATTTTAAATTGAATTCATTGCGCTTTCTTATAAAACAATCATTAATAACACTATACTTGCGAAGAAGCACACACATATGCTAAATAATTTTCTTAGATTTTAACCATGTATTTGAATTTGAGAAAAAAGGACGAAGATTAAATAAAATATTAAAACATGAAGTTAAAATTTATTTATATATTTTTCAATGTTCACTCTGATCTTCACATATATTGTGTCAAAAGAGCACTGTAGGTTGAGATTGATCTCGTTTATATATATATATATATATATATATATATATATATATATATATATATATATATATATATATATATATATATATATATATATATATATTTTTTTTTAAAGAAATTTCTTATTTTTATAATTCATGAATCTGAACTAGTGTTTTAATTTGATTATAAATAATTGAAAAAAGTAAAATTTTTTTTTTTTTTGAGTTTTAAGCTAAAGAATTTATGTAAAACTTTTTGCTTACAATCTGAGAAAGGAATTGAGTTTTAGAAAACACCACTTGGATCAGGTGGTGGTTTTATAAAATGTTATTTTCTAAGTGTCCACTTCTAGTTTATTTACTCATTCTTTCTCATATATTTCGTTCACTTGTCCGCTGTCGGATTTTGGTATCCATTCCTTTTTGCACTGATTAAGGGTTTGCATTCATAACCCTGAAACGCCTGCTTGCAGAGTTTCTATTTTTACTATTATATAAGTTGTCATAATTTACAAATTTTTAAATATTAAGAAAACCTAAAAACAGTCGATTCCAGAGAGCTGCAGAAATAAATATGTAACAATATCAATAACATTTGGTGCATTTTTATTGACATTTTCTACCGAAAATGAAAAGTTTATAATACTTTTAATAATTGTATGTTGGATGTCACTGTTGAACAAAATGTTGTACAAAAAGTAACATACTTATTTTCCCATTCTTTCCCAACCACAAAGAAATACCTGCTAAGCACATACTGGTAGATTGCTTGGCAAGCCTTCCTATTCAACTCCCTTCACAATTACAAGTTCGGCGTGGAAATGATAACACATTGACAGCACCTAAAATAGCAGAGATTAACAATAAAACGAATACTTGGCTATCCGGCCAAAAGAATATCTCTATCGATTGGCCCCCTTCTTGTAATCGACCCGAAAAGGCGTCTTCTTTCATTATGCCCGGTGTCAGCATGACTGATGACTGTTTCCCGGACACCTGTCCGATCGATGTTCTGACATCAACCCGGATAATCCAACGCTTGACCTGGGTTCGCACATATGATAAGTCTCCAGCCGTGACAAGCATCATTCACACCCAACGCTCTGCACTCGCTTGAATACTCATCCTGATAAAAACTTGAGAGTTCATGGATTATTTATAACACACATATGAGAGCTCAAAATGTAAGACATAAATGAAATATTGATCAATTAGACGAACTGATTTATCTGATTAGTTTTCTTTTTCTTGATTTCATTTTTCTTTTTTTTTTCAGTTATCATCCTTTTACTTTTTATTTTCTTCATTTCTTTTTTCTTGGTTTTGAGCAGGGCTGCGGTGTCGAACTCGAACTAATTTTGGGGAAAAATAGTCGTAGGTATTAAAATTCCAGTCAGGGACGACCAAACGGAAGTTCACTGTGACGTCCCAAAATTTTTCCTTATCCAGCAAATCTTTTTAATGATTTGGAAAATTTAGGGACATAATTGTAACATTGTAATTTTTAAACGCCCGAATGTCTCTTTCTATTAAATGTACTTTATGTGTGCATATCTGTATTTTATCATTCGGAAAAACTTGGAGTTCCATTCGGCAAATTGAAGACTTCTGCTCTCCCAAAAATTTTTGTTCGGGACACCCCTCTCTGTTTTCAACTTTCTGAGTCGAAATCTCATTTTCATACAGGAGCTGTGGAGTCGGAGTCGGTCTCATTTTTCGGAGTTAGATGTCGGAATTGAATATCTTTGAAATTTCAGGAGTAGGTATCGATCATTTTCCTCCCGACTTCGCAGCCCTTGTTTTGACAGTGTAAATTGTAGCTTCCTTTCTGACTTCAAATTTCTTTTCATGTCACAAAAATAGCGGTAAATTTTAATCCTCAATTCAGAAGCCCTACTGTTGTGAATGCCGAAAAAAGAAATATATATATATATATATATATATATATATATATATATATATATATATATATATATATATATATATATATATATATATATTTCTTTTTTCGGCATTCACAACAGTAGGGCTTCTGAATTAGCATGTATGTATATATATATACATATGTATATATATATGTATATATATATATATATGTATATATATATATATATATGTATATATATATATATATATATATATATATATATATATATATATATATATATATATATATATATGTACATATATATATATATATACATATATAGATATATATATACATATATAGATATATATATATATATATATATATATATATATATATATATATATATATAGATATATATATATATCTATACATGTATAGATATATATATATATATCTATACATATATAGATATATATATATCTATACATATATAGATATATATATATCTATACATATATATATATATATATATATATAATATATATATATATATATATATATATATATATATATATATATATATATATATATATATATATATATATATATATATATATATATATATATATATATATTTCTTTTTTCGGCATTCACAACAGTAGGGCTTCTGAATTAGCATATATGTATATATATATACATATGTATATATATATATATGTATATATATATATATATATATGTATATATATATATATATATGTATATATATATATATGTATATATATATATATATGTATATATATATATATATATATATATATATATATATATATATATATATATATATATATATATATATATATATATATATATATATATATATATATATATATATATATATATATATATATATATATATATATATATATATATATATATATATATATATATTTGTCACGTTGGTGCATTTACACATTTACAAGTTTAAATTTAATTTAATAGCATCTTCAATGAGTATTTTCTTGGTTACTGGTAACTAAGGAGTTTCAATAGTTTCAATTTGTTCTTACAGTATTTCAGAAGACTGAATTAGGTTTGTGGCCAAATGGCAACACGATGCATTTAAGGATTAAGAATAGGTACTTCTCCTGTAAGAGTATCTGGTCTATATTTTATTCTATTCATGCTTTCTTAGTTTAACTACATTGTATATGACACATAATATTGTGATATTAAGTGCACTTAATAAAGTTGCTGTTATGAGCAATCACATTTCGAAAATGCACTTTTTTGGAAAAATTTCCATAAATTTGTGACTGCCATCATCTATTTATCTATATCTTCATGTATGTGTGTATTATAGTATTAAAACATAAAAAAAAAAAAAAAAAAAAAAAAAAAAAAAAAAAAAAAACCTCGGATGGAAGGCACAGAGCACCTGTCCGTAGTTAAGTCGTCCTTTTTGCAGCTTCATTGCGAATTGAAATGTCACATGGTCTCAGCTGAGTAGGAAACCACTATGACGCATTACGCAATGTTTTGCTTTTCGAGGGGAGTCCGCAGGGAAAAAAAGAAAATCGTCCCCGTGGACAAGTCGCTTACAAGATAAGTGTCGACAGGTTGGAAGATTTTTCGACGATTATGTCAGTGGTAATCGCATTCGGACAGAGATCACAGCTTGGGCCTGGAACGATTTTTTTTTCTTTTTTTGTTTTTCATTCTCCTTTTGTTTCATCTTACTTTTTTCTTTTATTTACTGCCCCATGTTTCACGAAAAGCATACATAAAAACATTGAGGTATATAGGGTAAAATTTATTCCGGTAGTGAAGCTCTCGTTATCTACGTGCCAAGCTCTGCTTTTGAATGTTAATTTGACGGCAGGGTGTAAAGTGTCAAAACTTTTTGCTCACCTGCCTTCGGTTTTGATTGAAGTTTATCGGATTGGAGTGATGGCGGCCTACGCATCAAGCCGCATCGATTGTGGAGTTATATTTCCGGTTGCTCGAACCCTTTCCAGCTATCGTTAAAGATATGCTTTAGATTTGGAAAGATTTCAGAAGGACGGAGGAACGCGTGACCGGAATTCTTCTGACTTGTAGGTAAAAAAGTCAAGTTTTTTTTCCCTTCAACAGTTTAAGATAACAAAACTGAAAAACACGATCATAAGTTTTCCTTACATGTTTTCAAAAACTATGGAACAATACTGACTAGACTGAATGCAGTCCAGTAAATAACTGCTCATTTTACACAGTTGTTATAAGCATCATTATATAAGTTCTTCAATTGAAATACATTAAAGAGCTTTTGATAGATTATTTATAAGAGTCCGTATATATTTTATGGCAGGGGTTTCCAAACTTTTTCGATTCACGCACCCTTTGAAGAATTAGAGTTTTCTCATGTCACCTTAGCCTATCTCTGTTGAATTATATGTATCGATACTATAGGCTTTTTGCGGCACCCCTCGCCTCTCCCTGTGACATCCACTTTGGGAACCTCTGTTTTATGGGATTCTAACTTCGGAAACTCTAGATATTTTTTACTATCTTAAATTGTTGCAAAAGGAAATGCGGTGCCACTTACAATTAAATTTTTGTGGTAAAACGTTTTCATAAATTAACCATACACGTTGATTTTTTTCCTTGTTGCAGTTGAAAATAAGCTCATACTGATGGAAAATGCTAAGCTAAGCAAAAAAGGGGTGCCCCAGAAAGTTAGCTTTTCGCGTTGAGCATCTTTACAAATATTTTCTTCGCGTGACTTTCATGAGTACTTTTTACTGTATTGATTCCAGCAATTAATGTGTCCATTATTTTTCCTGTTTAGATAAGTTGTACGATTTATTTGATAAATTGCAAGTATAGTAAATGATTTTTTGTATAACAATAGAAATTGTTGCTGTGGTTATTGACGTGTATGACAGAGATGCAGACACGATGACAAAAAAAATTAGATGCTACCAAAGGCGTGAATCCCTTGCCTTGGCAATATCCTCGACCCTGTGTGTGTATAATCTGTCCATGTTAAAGTCAATGTCCGTTTGGAGAGGGAAAGAGCAATGGAAGATCAGCTGAAAAGGTGTTTGGGATCCAACTGCTCACTAGGGCAGTGCTTGCACTCCACATTATGTTTTTGACGGCATGATCTTCATACCTTTGAAGTGTTTTGTCCTCAGCATGGTTATGGTCGTCATTAAATCATGGTTGTTGTTAAATTTTGGCAGGGATGTTTTTTCCGATTGCATGGTTCCCAAAGTTCGTTTTGCGTTGCCATCGGAAACCGTAGTAGAGAGAGGTGCAGACTCAGTTGTTCTTACTTTTTTGGCAAGATTGTTTGCCAGTTCGATCCTTTTATTATAAACGCGGGCAAAAAAAAAAAAAAAAAAAAAAAAGAAGTTTCAAGAAAATGTTGAGCTACCCCTTGCTGACATCGTACAGCCGCACAAGGTTCTATTATTTAAAAGGCGCCACAATTATCAGAATGGAGGGTAATGTGGGGCAAATTAAAATGGTTAAGATGACTGAGCTTTTTCAAAATGAACAAATTGTTAACAGCAATTAAGTCATTTATTAATTACGTTATGATGAGAAATAAGCTTTCTTTAATCTGCCCCGAAAGCCTCCCATAAGTAATAAAATTAGCCTAAGTATTTATAACCAAAGGTTAATAGGATTTTTTTTCTCTCTCCGCTAAGCTGTCATATGCTGGCTTGTGGATACTGCCCGATGTTTAGCACCAGCTGATTGTAAGAGATACTGCAGAAACATAAATAAGGGACGGTACAAAAAGAAAGAACATTGTATTTTGCAATAAAACTTTCAAAGAAGCATTATTTTTTAATTTTGGTAATAATTTTGAGCTTTCAAAAATAGTGGAAATTTATCACTTTTTTTTTCCTGGGGCAAAGTGAAAAATGAAATATTTTTGCATTGAAATATTTTCTATTTGATCATAAAAAGTATTTTTGATCAAATGAATCAGTAAATGAAATTTTGAATGAATAAATAGAAAGAAAATGGAACAATAAACGAATAATTTAATTAATTAATTAATTAAGGTATGGAGAAAAACAAATGAGTGAATAATAGAGTGAATAAAAAAGAAAATAAAGGAATAAATCAATAAATAAGTGGATTCCTAAAGGAAGGAATGTAAAAAAATCAATTAATACATGAATATGTAAGTGTTTTTATTAAAAAATTGAGTGAGTAAACGAAATTAGCTATATCACTTTGCCCCATCCATTTTGCCCCGCATGTACTCGACTACTTGAGCAAAGTATTTAAAGCACAAATAAGCTTAATATTAACTAAATAAATATTGCACTGCTTATTAGAAGGTCTCAATTAATACTTAATATGTTAATAACAAGAACTTTATTATTTTATAATGTAAAAAAATAATTTTTTACTTTCAAAAATTATTACAATAAGAATATTAATTTTTGAAAATTGCCTGTATTATCATATGCTTTAAAATTCGGCGGTATTTTTTTCCTGAGTGGAATAGACTACATGTGTAACTACATTGTTAAAGTATACCAGATTGGCGGCGTGAAGTGCAGAGTAAATGTGTCACCTTTTCACTTTGCCCCACTTTCCCCTACATTAATTAAAATAAAGACTATTGTCGAATTAATTAATTTATTGAAAAATTTATTTATTTATTATTATTATTATTTTTTATTTTTTTTGCTGATGCTTTTCGAAAATATATGTGTTTTTTTTTTTTTTTTTGACTGAAGAATAGTACATAACTGCGTTAAAACACGTGTATATCAGCAGCTTAATTTTAGGAATCTATTTCCCTATGTAACCCCCCCCTCCCCCCCCCAATGGTTTTGCATATTTGTAGCACTTAACTGAAAACAACTGCAATTTTACTGCATTGAGTAAGAAATACTAAGTGAAAAGCTGAACTAAGCTTAAATAGTACCTAACGAAATTACTTTCAATATCTTCAACTTAAAATGCTTGGATGATGAATATAGGTGAAATGACGTAATTAAGGGTTAATTATGGAAAAAACTAAAATCAGCTAACCACCATTGAAGTTCTGAGTTTTAATATAATTATGTTGCGTATGATTTTATACACTGTTAAAAAATTTCCGGAAATTTTTTTAACAGTGTATAAGTATAAATGTATATATATAAAATTGTTACTGGCATCCATGTTGCCAGTAACTATTACCGTAAAAATCAAATGTTACTGTAAAATTTTACGGTCTCCTCGGTAGGCCACAGCAACCAATTGGCGCTGGGATCGCTTATTTCTCCGGTATAAATTACCGTAAAAATCAGCGATGCGTTAGTCCGCCATTTTACAGTAACAATTACCAGAAAATCTTCCTGAATTTTTAACAGAGTAGATTTTCTGACATCTCTAAAATCAACACAATTAACAAATTGCATTTTACCACAATCTACCTAAAGATAGAGCAACGAAAATGTTATGTCTTGAACAAAACAAATATGAACCATAAGAGCCTAAACATAATGCTACATCTGTTACATGGAATGCACAGATCAAAGTTTCATTTTACTTTTCTTAAAACTAGGAAAGTTTGTACAAAATTAGCTTCTTTCAAGGGAAATGTGGAGTAAAATGATTCAAAATTTGTTCTGAAAATTGCGGTATAATAAGAAAAAAGTAATGTATTTTAAAATGCAACTTATATTTAAAAAGTATTTTTTTGTTTTAGCAGCAAATTTGTACTTTCAAATAAAATTTATAAATAAAATATTTTCCCAATGAACCATTTCCTAATTTATAATTAAAATATTTTCTCTTCAAATGAATAAATGAATGTATGAAAGAATAAATAGTGGAACAATAGACAAAAAAAAAAAAAAAAAAAAAAACACACACACACACAAATAAATAAAGTAACTAATATATGAGTGATTAAAATACACTCGATATGTAATATGTAATGATGGGAAATGATTAACCTAATAAGTGAATCGATGAATTAAGGAATGTATAAGAATTCATTAATGAATGGATACTGGAATGATTTAATAATAGAATAAATACGTTAATGACACAAACTATTTCACTTTAGTCTACATGCACTTGACAAATTGTACTTAAAATTTAAAATAAAAACATATAACGTATTAAATTTAAAAATATTTCAATAGACATCAGTAGATCTCAATTAATGCTAAAATGTTAATTATAAAATTTTCATCATTATGAAATGATATTTATAAAATACTAATATATCGAGTGACTAAAACTATTTTTGATAAATGACAAATTGCTACAATATGAGTGTCAGATTTGAAAATAGCTTGCATAATTATATCCCTTGACCTTCATAGGCATCTATTTTTCGAACGGAATCAACTACATATTTAATAACGTAGTTAAAATATTGTTCGGTAGCTGGCGCTAACGACTGTGTAAAATATGTTATCATTGCCCAAGATTTCCCTTCTAATAATGGTTCTCTTTTCATGTCCTTTTTAAAAATGTTCTAATGCCTTCATAACGAATCCATTAGTTATCAATTGATTGTCTTATATTTGTTTAACGTTGCTTTACTGTCATGTGATACCGTATTTCGGTTTTCAAGTTCGACTTTAAACGCAAAGTACATTTCATAGTGGTAGTTGAACTCCGGAATCCGTTTAAACAACGAGCTTTGTACAGTTCTGCAAATGCATAAATTCACTGTACAGATGCTCCGCGAATAACCAGAGGGAAAAGCAATAACAACAACAGAATGCAGCATGTGCAGTTGACTAAAGAGTAAAAGCAAGGATCAAGAAATATTTTTCGAAGTTGAAAGATAAAGATGTACCTAATAATCAACAGAATATTCTAATGATAGAACTTATTTGTTTAGTTTAAAATATCACCATTCAATTTAAAAAAGTTTGAAAACTGAACTGTTGGAGTTTGAGCTTATCATATCTCCGAATCCTATCAGACATTGAAATATTGGAACCCGTCCCGCCGGCGCTAGTTTTATCCGAAACTAAAGCCCCACGTAGTGAGAAGAAAATACGAAATAAAAACGTAATAAAAAATGCGGCGCCCATCTTTGGAAGATTGCTGCGACCATTGGTTCCGCTTCGATGATAACCGCTTACGCCCCAGCAAACGACTCTTTTATTCATCTCCAAAAATGGTCAACAGGGCACGAGTCTCTGAAGAAAAGTCCAGTCTTCATCACCGAGCCATCATTTCCGAAAACGTGCCTCGCTTCACTTCGCTTCAACGTCACGTGGACCAGGAGGACGGGAATGGAACTTGACAGTGGATGTGGGAGATGTCATCACGTCCCTGATTTATTTTTTCCCTCAGCTTATATCTCTGGAAGAAACAGAAAAGAAATATTTATTTGCGAGGAACTTATCGCTTGAAGATGCATCACTGTCTGCCCAGTAATCCATCATTTAGTAAAACTGAATATGCATTTGTAAGATTTAAATTGAGGAAAGGGGCAAAGAAAACGATTTTGGAAGTAAAAGACCAGCAAACCAGCAGATGCTGCCAGTTTCCAAGATGGAGATAATTTCCTGCTGCTTGTTTTATTTTGAAGGGTAATTGAAATTTTTATTCATGCAATAAATGTCCGAATGTACGTAAATTTTAGAAAGGAACGATAAAACAAATGTTAACTTCAAATTAATATGCATAGACAGTGGTTGGATGCACGCGCTGAAAGACAAAAATATTCATAAACAAATATATAAATAATAATAAATCAGTAGACAGTTATGAATAGAAAAATGAATGGATTTACGTGCGGATAAGCAAGAACCAAGAAGATAAGTGCGTAAAATGTTGAAAATTAAATGCTTAGATAAAACTTACAGGTTGGTAGAACAATTAATCAGATTGCAGAGTCTGCGCAGATTACAATAAGTGATATTTGAATGTAAAGAGAGATAAACTAACCTTTTCTCAAGTTCGATGTGTAAGCCTTTTGTAACTCGAGAAACAACTGGTCTGTATTAAGCAGTAAGTTACCGCCCTTAGGTTAGGGCTACTGCAGAACACTGGTTATTCACTGTTTCAGACTGATGAGTGTACAACAAGGATAAAATTGCAGTTTCTGGGTGTGATAAACGGGCTGTGGGCACATTGCAAGTGTTATGCCTTAGCCCTGGCTTGAGGGTGGTAGCTTATTGCTTAATGGGTGCTTAAAGGTGCTGCTTAAAGGTGGTAGCTTACTGCCCTAGCTTTGCCTTCACTTGACGGGTTGAACCGCACCATGGCTGCGGACTCTAGCTGGTGAGATGAATTTATTTTATCCGCCACTTTTTTGACACTCCCAGCTTCAATGAGATGACATTTGCCTTCAGCTCGGTTGTTCACTATTATGACTGATGAGTCCACAACAAGGACCAAGAACGTATATAAGGGAGCGGCAGAGGGGGCCCTAGACCCCCCAAAATTTGGGGGGGGAGGAGTTTAAATATAGGTGATTATTATTGTTTCATTAAAATTTTGCTTACAAATAATTTCAACAATTCAAACAATTAAAATGTTTTTAGCTTTAATGAAGAAATATATACATCCAGTAAAACTTCGATACGTTGTTCCTATACGGAGTGTCTATACGTTGTTACAGTAAAACTTCTAAACTTCTATACCTCTTTTCAGATACCACTTAAATTGTGTGTGTGATGACCAATTTTACAAGCCACCGATTTTTTCCCGTTACAACTCAATGTTAAAAGTTCTCTGCAGCAGCCCTCTCTTAGAGACCAGATTTATCTTTTATCTAAAAATATTTCTTGCGTTTCCTCTCTTTGCACATTAGCCAATGGAGTTTTTTTTTTTCGAATGAAGGATTTAGAATATTTTAACCCTTTAAGGTACTGATACCGAGTCAACAACAGAGGATGTGTAAAGACGTGTTCAGTAGACCACCCCCCTACACGTGTACCCTACAATGAAAGGTGTCTCCACGGAAATTTTTCTAATAAATTAACCTTATCACATCAAATTCAAAGAGTATGCAAACGTTTGTAATGCTCTTTTTTCAATTTAAAGATTAAATGATTGTTCAGAAAAGAAATAATGAATCATATATTTTAAAAGGAGTAAAGTATTTTTCTTTTTATTATACAGCGTGTTCCGTTTTAACCTGAAAGACCTTTACTTTCACAACCGTTAGTCCTAGATGTATACTTTTAATTGCAAAAATGTTCAAAATCAGATGCAAAGTTAAGGTATTGAAAGTTTGAAGCAAAAATAGAAATTAGCAAAAAATACAAAATGTCCAATTGATGTTTTTGTATTACTCTGACATTAGTTTCTAAAGCGCTAAGGAGAAAATAAATACGCGTAATGCAAGGTTTGCAAAACACCAGTAGGGCATATTTTTGGCAAAAATCTCTTTAATGCTAATCATAGATATCAATGATACAAGTTATGAGCATTTCAATTAGCACAAAAGATGAAATTATATGCATTATGAACTATAATCTGTGCTCACGTTAAAATGAATTACATCTGATAGACTATATCTGAAATATTTATGTACAGTTACAATCAGCTTTTTACATAAAATGCCACACACTTTTTGGTTGATTACGTGAAACTAAAGCACCAAGACTAAATAAATGCCAATAAGCATTAATTTAATACCAAGTCATCAGATTCCAAATTAGCTTAAGTTAAAATCCTTAAAAACAATCTTTTTTGTTCAACTCTGTTTCACTTAAAGAACTTCAAACAACCTTAATTTAACATGTTCTTTTAACGATACAAACTGTATTTCAAAAATATAAACAGGAAGGAAAAAGAGAGTTATTACAATTCGAAAACTCACCCATGTGACGGGAAAAGGTCCAACAAAATAAACATAATTAGTCACACATCCTAAATGTACCTGAATATGAGGCCGGTGAATGATAAACTTACGCTACAATCAATAAACATAGCAAAAGAAACAACTTTCATATGCTGAAAGGAGTTAATAACGTTGAATATAAAAATAAAAAAAAAGAGACGATAAAATAAAGGCTATGTCCGAATAGTGCAACCAATTTTAAACTAATTCAAAATGAAATTCTAGATGGAAACGTTGTTTTAAGATTTGGACAGCAGCCAAAAAATCTCTTTTAAAAGAATTATTAGAATTTTACTTGCTCACCCATATGCAAAATGGCAACAGGAAAGAAATAAAAATTCCTGAATAACGTTATGTTAATTAACGTTTTAATTAATATCTCCGCTAATTAAAGTCGCACAATTACGAGATTGGTCCTATTGTTTTCTTTGGAAAATTTCAAATTGATCGGTATCTCGTTTGACTCTCGATTCGCAGCGGTTCTCGAGAAGATCGATCTTCAGACAGATAGACACACGGACGCGAATAGATTTTAATATTATAGTGGATGTGTGCACAGAGTGTGGTTTTCAAATTAGTCGAGGTTTTATAGTGTGTTTTTGCGTATCACCGCATAACATTTGCATTGATTTTTGAATAGCAATGAAAAATATGAATACCTTGTTTTTCTTACTTTGACGACCTGCAATTCTTCTTAAAGGGCAATGAGTTCCAATCTCATCTTCCGTATGGTTCCTTAAAACTTTAAACTTCAATATCTCTTACAGTTTTAGTCGCAGAAATGTCAAAATTTTTGTATCAGTAATAGTTTTCAATGGAGATTATTACTCTAAATATTAGTTAGGAGACCTAGGGCCCGTATAAAAAGTTATTGTTTGTATTTTTTGGCTCATTTTTATTTTCGTTCCAAACTTTCAATATCTTAACTCTGCATCTGATGATCCATACAGAGCCCCATAGTTCTACAAAAAAAAAAAGTTGAGTCAAGTCTCCCTAGTTTTTCCTAATGGGGATAGTTCCTCGATTCTCCCAGGAGTCTTAAACTTTTTTTCTTTCCAAATTTCGATAAAACGAGAATATGTTTTTTTTCGTCTACATTTTTGTAAACGGTTTTAAAAGGCATGTAAGAAGATTTAATATCTTTCTTAAAAGTATTGATAAGAATAAATATTCGTCAAAAGTAAATTAATTATTTCAATTAAATGGGAAAATGGAAAATGGACGGTTGCGAAAATAAAGGTCTTGCAGGTTAAAACGGAACACCCTGTATGTATCCATTTCAAAAACAAAATTTGGAAATTAAACAACAGAAATAATTATTCTAAGTATTCTTTACTAATAATAGTGGAATTTTGTTTAATTTATTTAAGCAGTCCGACATTGACACTTCTCTCATCAGCCCCGCTCTTTCCGGCCGATTTTTCTCAGAAGGGTCAGAAGGGTTTTTCTCAGAGTGCAAGTTCTCGCTCCCGAGAACCTGCACTCTAAATAAATTTTATAATGATATTAATACACTATATAGCACCAGGCAGTGGTGCAACCAGATGGGGTCAGGGGGTCCGTGCTCCTTAATCAAGGTAAGAGAAGAACGTGTCTCGGAAAAAGTTGTTTTACTAAGAAAAGCAAATAATGTTCGAAAAAAAAACCTTTTTTAGTTAGAAAACAAATCTTTAAATTAAACATTTTCAACAGATGCAAATTATTGGTCAACAAATTACGTTCCCCTTTCTCTTTTTCAATTTCCACATTTTTTTTTCTAGTGAGTGAAAATAAAAGTCTTCAAAATTTTCTTGCATCCCTTAACTCCTCTCCCCAGCAATAAATTTAAAATAAGGTTTCATTATTCGGTAAGAGTAACAATGGGAAATTTTTCTGTCCTAAAAATGCTCAAATAAATACGTTTTTAAAACATCCACTTCAAAATAATTCTGGAGGGCATTATTTTTTTTGTTTGTGATGAAAAAATACTAGTTTTCGGGGTTTAATATGCCAATTTCGACCGGCATACGGTACATAAACCTTAGATCACTCTATAAAATTTGAAAAAGCATTGAAATGTATTCGTTAAGAAAAAAAACTATTTTTGGCTCTCAATTTGCGAGCTATGAAGTATGAACCATGCAGAGCATGAAGATTTTATCTGACCAATTTGAAACTTCACATACAACTAACTGTTTAGTCTAATTGGACAGCGTTTCTCACCCCCGCCGATCTGAAATTAACGAGCTGATGTGTGCATCACATGACTTCCTTTTACTCCAATTTAATGTCATTTCCCCGTTACTGGCAATTTTAATGTGATTCAATAGTTTACTCTCCAAATATCACCAACAGTGGCCAAATTAAAACAGATTTCTAAAAAAAATCGCCAAATTTGTCACCAAGTTGGCGACAAAACTTGCCAACCAAAAGACTGACGATACATCGCCAAGTGTCGGCCAAATTATAACACCACTTGAGTTTACATCGAAATAAACAATGATTTCCCCCCAAAAAGGGGCAAAAGACCCCTTTAGAAACACCTGAATGCAATCAAAAGGGAAGGTGCACATCTTGACCCCACTAGGAGTCTACGTACCAAATTTCAACTTTTTAGGCCTTACCGTTTCTAGAACTTACCGTTCTTGAGTTATGCGACATACATACGCACATACGCGCGTACGGACATCCGCATATACGCACATACGCACATACGTACATACGTACATACAGACGACTCGGGAATCGTCATTATGGACATTTCGCGTGTCTATATGTTCTTAGGCACTTATCCACGTGTGGTCGAGTCGAAAAAAAAAATAAAATTCAATATTCATTCGGAGCTGAGTAAAATGGAAATTAAGGTCGATTTTTGAGTGAAAATTTTTTCGCGAATACAATACTTCCTTTTTTGTAAAAGGAAGTAAAAAAGAAAAAAAAACTTTTTGCTCAACCCTTATGCGCAATTTTGTGTCTTTAAGCTGACAACGTAAATAAATAAAAGCAAGAGAAATATATAACGATACAAATTCAACAATGTTTGTACTGTTAGACATTGTATACAAGTTATAAAAATCTTTTTAGAGCATTGATAAAAAGGCTCTAAAGCTCCTGTTGCTTTAAACTAGTCCATATATTTATAGATTTCATTTTTTCCATTAGTTTACATACTGAATTTTTCAATTTAAAACTTTATTTCAATCGCTAAAAATTGTATTTTTGCTAGAATAAAAAACGATATTAAATCTTCTTACGGTTTGTTTGATGTTTGATGCCATTGAAAAATTAAAGCATCAATGATTTTCTAACAACAACGTTCTTATGAATTCAATACAAGTAAGGATATAATAATGTATTTCAAATAAAGTTTTCCAAAGCGACAATAGAATGAACTTCAAACACAATTTGAGGCTCAACCAAAAATAAATTAGGAGTGTTTATGCGATTATAAATAATTACAAAAGCAATGCACATTTAACCGCGCTTCTAAACAAAAGACTTTACTCTTAAGATTAAATGAACTGTATTTATCCCTTAAAGAGTCGATGATTTTGCTATCATACGAAAAGCATAAAAAGAGAATGTAAATTGCTGTTTCATTTCCGTCGTTAGCTTTCGCTTGCTTTGAAGTTTCTTAAATGATTATTTTGTTCAGATGTTTATGCGTTGCTCGTTAACAAGAAAAATGCTTGCAAAAGCTTCGTTAAACATAATTAAAAGAAATTACTTTTTTCCCTTCGTCTTTAGCTTTGTTAAACACAAAAACATTTCGCAATATGTTGTACTCGACGATTTTTTCCTTTAGAGCTCTTGAAGCAAACGGATTACGCGGAATAGTTTAGGTTTAGCTCACAGCAGTAAATCCCACGAATTTGAGGAAGTAGTCGAATATTTTATAATTTCTGGGAGAGCTTGTGTTCAGAAAAAAATATTTTGATGAGAAATTATTATAATTAATAGAAAATCACCCGTCAAGGTATGACGGATGAAAATTGTTTCTACACACACACACACACACACACACACACACACACACACATATATATATATATATATATATATATATATATATATATATATATATATATATATATATATATATATATATATATATATATAACGAAAATTTTGAAAAATCTCAAAATACCCTGGGGTCTCATCAAGGGGTTACTCTCCAAGGGTAGGGAAAAAAACATGAGATGTTTCGTGAGGGCTGTTGGCGAAATTTCCTAAAAAAAAGCAGCACTAGTACCCCGACACCTCACAAAACAAGAAATATGAGTTACCGAAAGTCCAGAATATAAGCACGACAAGAAGTAATTAAAATGAACATTTACAAACCATAAATACAAGCTTTACAGATTGTTAATTAGAACAATTTCGTAACTAATTTGAACTACAAGAGAAAAAAAAATCACAATTAAACTCAATAGCAAAAGAAAGAACATGTAACAAACAAATCCATGGAACAAACAAAATGACCTACCGATTTTCTTTCATAAGCCTGCAAATGAAATTTTCCGTAAGATGCTCCGGATATTGGTTCTCAGTTAAAGTTGCAGTTAAGTTTTGAATCGCTGTCTTCAGATTTGTTTTATAATTGCAGATTTTTTTACATCTAGTAATTTGTGAGATTATTATATTTTTGAACACTTTTTTACTAATACAACTGTGAAAACGAATTACTAAACTGAATTACTGTAATCAGAGTTACATTAAAACCCTGGTACCTTCTGGTCTGTCAGCAGGCACGCTTCGACAGACCAATAAAAGGCTTGAGTGAAGGAAAGAGCAAATGCTTTTTTAACACCATTTTCGAAGCAGGTAAAAGAATTATTTTAAAAGAGTTGCTGTTTTGTTGTTCCGTTAAAAATTCTGCTTATGTATGAACTTTTATGCGATGTTGAACTTTGCCACAATTTAGTGAACATGATAATTTAATTTATCCTCATACATATATAATAGCGAATGATCGGGTGACGCTCCTGACGTCACCAACAATGACACTCCCTCCATGACATGATAATTTGATCATATTTTTTGGTAATACTTGACCTGCAGGGAAATGTTTTATTTTGTCAAGGCTGAACTGGATCCGGTATCTTAACTGTTATACTGGTAAGACTCATTTTAGGACAATGAAGAAACGAAAGTGGTCAGCAATGAATGCTATTTACTGGAGTTTTTTAGGGTTAAAATTTCAACTATCAAAATATCATCAAACAATGGCCCATGTACGCAATTTCTCACATTCTATGAGGACAAATTACGCAAAAATACCCTATTGGTTTTGTTACAACTACTGCTATACATTAAAGCGCAACAACAACATAACAATGAAAATGCATAACCAACAAATGATGTTAGAATTATGCACGATTAGTTTAGTAAAACATTGATAACTAGAGGCTTTTACTATTCTATTGAATTGTGTGCAAACTCTCCTAAGTTTACCTCAGTCTACCTGTACGATACAATGCACGTGCATTTGTGTGTTTGAATTCTGAATCGTAATGTCACTACGACGGTTATGCTGTAGTATCATTTTATATTTGAAGTGGCTCATGTCGGTAAGTTTTCCTTTGTGACCTTGAAACTCATATCAAATAAAAACATAAACTAAACAAATTCATTGTCTAAACTTGACTTCTCTACAACAATCCAGAATTCTTCTTTTTTTAAAAAATTTCCTCCTTGCGTCGAGATTTTATTTTGCATCCTATTTAAGTGAAAAAAGAAGCTTCTGTCTTATTTTAAGCATTGGGAAATTCTGAATTAGTTTGCACAACATCCATTCCAAAGTTCTTTCTTAATATGCATGTTGTCATTTTTGTTCCTTCAAAATGAAATAAGTGTTTTTTTTTTTTTTCGTTTCGCATTTAAAAGCATTTCGTTTATCCAGTGGTCAGATGGGCGATTCGGGTAAGAACATATAACAGAAATTCGATATTGAATTTGAACTGCAAATAACTAGATCTTCTGAATAAAACAAGGTGTCAGATACATTTCTACGCTACTTGTTAAAGTGCTGGTTCTTCGAGGTTCTTTTAATTGAAGCGAGAATGAGGTTTTGGACTAGAAATTGTTTTTCACATTCACATGCGCATTTGAATGACGATATCATTTAGCCGCCCGAGAAACGATAACTATTGTTTTTTTAATTTGTACATAGATTATTGCATAACATAAAATTGAATTTGACTCAATGACGATAGAATTATTCCTGGTTTTTAGGAATTACCATTATATCTAATATTTCAGGTCAATAAAGGACAAATGTAATGTGTGTTGTTTTCAGAATATGTGGATTTCTATAGCTTACCATTGTAAATCTCAATGTAGCTCTCGGCTTTGAATTAAATGATAATGTCCTAAATCATAATTCATGTTTGAGAAAAGTTTGCAATCCTCTTAAAAGGAATTTAACGAACATAATATCAATTGCGTAATCAATATAATAGTACCATGATCGCAGTCGCCGTCGTTTAAAACTGCATACTGAAAAGGAGTACTGGGGCCTGCATGCAGTCTGAGAATTTAGTTTAAGTTAGAATGACTGTAAGAAAAAAATTTCTAATAACTTTTTCTTATAAAAAACAAGGGATTTTGTCAAATATTTTTCAAAAACAATTTTGAAAATTATTGCTAGAATATTTATTGTTTTAACTTTATACGTTGAAATGTATTAATTCTCATTTTAATTCAAGGTAACTTTTAAATCCTTAAACTTTTAAACTTTTTAACCCTCATTTGTTACCGTTTCTCAAGCTCAGCATAATTTGTTTCCCCACCCATCCTCCGCCCCCCCCTCTCTCACATAATATTCTACAGCCCATGACATAACTGCATGAGAATGGCGATTACAGGCATGAGAAACTCCTTTTTGAAAAGTTTTTTTTTTGGGGAATAATCTATTGATCTACAGCATTCAGTAAAAAAAAAAAAAATATTACTCTTTTTTTTTCTTTTGCACCCTTCCTCATATTCACTCAAACCCTTAGTTTTTCATTCTGATTAACTTATAGTTTTTCATTCTGATTAAGAACTCACAATAAATAATTCAATCAGATTTAGGGTGAAAATTTTAAACAAACCTTCCTAAAAATGTTAACTTCTTCTTTCCAACTATATCATTAAGTACTTCCGTCAGGAAAATGTTTGGTTTTGAAAATATGTAGGTAATCTTATTGATATAACTTGTGTTAAAAAAATTAATGAATCAAAAAGCCAATACATTTTCTTTTTAGAAAATCAAGAATGGTGATTGGGCTCATTGAATGATGATTTCTGCATAAATTGAATAAAAAGAAATAAATTTTACATTGTCTATATGGGAAACTTACGGTAGAAAGTGGAGTATCTAAGTAAAGGCTAAAAGATTAGCATCCTGTTATAATGATCTTTGTAGACATCATTGAGCAAAATTGCTCAAGAATGGTTCTATACAGGTTTGGATCCCAAAACCTTCAACATGCGTTATCCACTTTTTTTAATGAAGGTACCCAATACTTTTGTAACCATCAAAAATATTGGAACACTTCCAAAAATTCACATTTTATAGAATTTTTCAAGTAAGAAAACTTTTGTTCTGTAACTTTTGTCACATAAAAGGTATATTTCAGCTGGCATGTTCCAATACAAATTGAGTCCCGCATTCTTTCAGGGAATCAGCAACAAATTACGGAAATAAAAAAAAAAAATTTTGTTCATTCTATATCGTAAAAAGCTGGAAATTAACAATAAACAACAGCAATAAGGTTACATGCTGAGTATGTTTATTTTATGGATTTTCGTGAAATTAAATTATTAGGACTCGACCGATGCATCGGCGTCGATGGTTCAACAATTTAGCCATCGGCATCGGCATCCGTGGCCGATGCTAACTTGCAGGAAACATCGGCCCATCGGCCTTAAAAAACGTCGAAAAGCCGGTGGAATCGGCCGATGTTTTTGAAAAAAAAAGGGCCTTTGCTATTTTATTTTTTAATACAAAGTAAGGGAAGTTATTGTTTTCATATAAAATTGTTTACTTAAATTTCAGTACGAATTCCTATTTTATTCACCCCTGAAAGAGTTTTTAATACTGCATTCAGGTACCAAACAAGTTAATTATTGCGTTGTTTCTTGCAGCTGGATGTACGCATGTATCTCTCATTCTCTCATAAGTCATAACTCAAAAATGGTAAGCTGTAGAAGGATAAATTTTCGTATGTGGGGTGTGCGTACATTCCAGTTGTGCACTTCCCGTTTTGTTTTCGATCGGGTATTCTGAAAAGCCTGTTTACTTAATTTTTGTGGCTATTAATTACTTATTTCAATGCAAAACTAATATAGCGTCTCGGACTGACGATCATTTGGTGATATATTGCCGAATTGGAGACAATGGAAACAAACATGAGATGGCGAAACCGGTTTTTGTGTCATTTTGTAAGATTCCCTTTGAACCGAAGGTAACTTTTAATTTTTCGATATTTGTAATATGA
Source organism: Uloborus diversus (assembly GCF_026930045.1). Lineage (NCBI taxonomy): Eukaryota > Metazoa > Arthropoda > Arachnida > Araneae > Uloboridae > Uloborus > Uloborus diversus. The sequence goes on from NC_072735.1 coordinate 30,922,246, forward strand.
ATCACAGTAATGCAGTCTTTTCTGTATCGCTTCAGCGGAGTTACAATTTTGGGGCCCGTCGAAATACATTTTGGGGCCCTATTTTTCTATCAAAGCAGTTGTAAAACATTTATCATAAGCATTTTTGTAACTCCAACGGTACCATTATGGTTATGGGGCCTCTCGCGCAATTGCAACATTTGCTTTATTTTAAATCCGCCACTGCACGTCAAAACAAACTCGGGTGCAAGTTTTGAAAGGGTTTTTCTGCAAAATGTTTATGATTATTTTGAACTCTATTTTTTTACGACTATTTTTTGAATTTCCGAGAACACTTGCGTACCCCTCCTCCCACTCCCCTAATTTCTGAAATTAAACTCTAGTTGTACTTCTGAGTTGTTTAAAACTAACACCATTCATAAAATTAGAGATTTTTTTTTCAAACTTTATCTTTTGTTTAGAAAGAATTTAGAGCATTAATGTAAGAAATTGATTAAAGGCGTTTTGAATGGAGACATAATTCTTAAATCAAAGAATCTTTTGAATATTCGGCTGAAGTAGATTCAGAAACTCTTTCGAGGCGTCTTTGGTAGTGGTTCTGTACTAAAAAAATGAGGTCGAGATTGGGGTCGAAGTGTGAGTTACTCCAAAATCAGACGGTGACTCCCCCCCTCCTAACCCTCTCGTCGTTTCAAGCATTTCTTAAATATTCAGCGATTATTTATTTTGGTCAAGAAATATCATTTTGCGTATTTTTCATACTTGTTTCACCTATATTTCGTAATGCGCCATCTTTTTTGCATCATTAATAAAGATCGATTTTTTTCTGTTGGTAACTATTTTTATGTATTTATATAAAATCAATGAATAAGTTATTTTCTTTTTTTATAGAAACGTTTCAAAAATTTTCTATTATGCAATTTTTTTAAATTTCAGAAACTTATTGTTAAATTGAAAAATTTCATTTGAACTTGTTTGTAAAGCTTCATAAAATATTAATCAATCAAATAGTTCAATATTATGTGTGCAAACATCAGATCAAGTAGTATATGTATTCAGTTATTAACTTGGTGTAAATATTGAGTTTGTTTATTATAGCTGCGTTTTAAGAACCTCGCTCTTTTCATGGCTATTTCTTTTTTCAGCAAAATTTATGTCACTGTTATAGCTTTTATGAAAAATGCAAGCTTTTCTATTCATAAATTTTAAATAATTATAAAAATATTCCTATTATGATTTAATATTGTAATTTATGTGTTACCTTTTATGTTTAATTTGATGACTAAAAAATGTCTACGTGCAATCTTTCCACTTTAATTCCGTAATTTGTTGACGGTTTCATAGTTTTATTCCTATTTTTTTTTTGAATGATTAAGCAACATAATTTAATGTTTTTTAACTATGTTTAGTGTACTTAAATTCGTACATTATTACAATATTACTGAAATCTTAGTTATATGTTCAATTAAAAAAAAAAAAGCAAATCAGTTGATTACTAAACAGTCTCTTTGTTCTTTCTTTCTTTCCTTTCTTTCTTTTTCTTTTCTTTTTTTTTTTTTTTTTTGGAGGATGTTCTTTCGCTTTCATCATACAGCAGTCAAAAAAGGAGAAGCATAACTACACCCTATACAGATTGTACGTAGTACAATCCAAAAGTTCGGGGACAAGCTGTATAAAACCTTACCCAGAATAGTTCACATTACCGAAGCACATCCACTTCAAAAGGTCACCTTGAGGGACTATGTACTTCTGCCGGTGTTCCATATAACTTTTAAAAACACTTCTGAAAGCCATTTTTCGCTACCTTCTATGATGCAACTTTATCTTCTCCTGACGGAAGAAAGCGGAGTACATGCAATTGTTTTTTTGCTGGGAACAGGTAAAAGTCACACGGAGCTAAGTCCGACGAAACGTTATGTTATTTGTTTGTCATATCAGAGTATTGACCAATCGAACCATGCATCCTCAACATGAAAGTCGCCTTCTTCCCCACAATGAAGTTAAAGCTGCAGCGCAAGTTGCCTTACAGGAGGTTGCGGAAAATTTCTTCCAGGAAGTCTTCTAAAAGCTATACGAACGTTGACAAAAGTGCATAGTCGTTCAAGGAGACTATTTTGTAGATAGATGTGCTTCGATAATCTGAACTATTCAGGGTAAGGTTTTATACAACTTGTTCTCGTACTTTTAGATCACAAAACGTATGTATGAGTTTATGAATTTTCAGCTTACTATTTCATAACGTTTTTGACGGACGCAAGATTACACGCATTGAGACATCACAAGAGAATTTGCGATAATTAACTGAGGAGGCGTTCAAAATGGATATTTCGGTCATCTATATGTTCTTAGGTACATATGCATGTACAGATGAACCGAAAAAATTTGTGAAGTTTAAATTGGGGGATTATAAAATAGAAATTTAGGTCGAAATCTGATTTTTTTTTGTATTCACAATTCCTTATTCGTAGAAAGGAAGTAAAGTGAAATGAATCAATGATCCTTTAAATCCCTTACAATCTTATCACTTTATTTCTGTTTGATTTTTTTTTTTTTTTTTTTTTTTTTGCCATCGACCAACGGCATAGGCCATCGGCCATCGGCAATCGGCCATTTGGAGGAAAACAATCGGCCATCTTTGAACAATCGGCTAACAATCGGCATCGGCCCATCGGCCAAAAAATGCCATCGGTCGAACCCTAGAAATTATCACTTATATTCACGAATATATAAGCATTTATTTCAAAAATACGATTTTATTTATTTATTTTCAGGTATTTTTGCTCGTAACAAGCTGAGTTGTCCGTCAAATTTTACCAATGTTTCAGAAAACTTGCCAAACGTTTCAAAACTTACAGGAGAAGAATAATACCAAAACATGAAAGACAATAATGAAAATTTAATGATTTTTTTTTTGCGCATGCCAAAAGCTAGCAATTTATATCTTTCAGAATTTTTATCGACAAAGAATTGTGTCAGCTCATAACAAAATTCGAGAAATTCGTAAAAATGTGATTTTTTTAAAAAATATCCCAATATTTTTGGTAATATAGCGTAGCAATACTGATACAGTGCGGCGCAAAAATTTGAGATCAGTGCAAATATTTGAGTGAAGAGAAAACTATTCAACGGATTGCTTTCTAATTTTTATTGTTGGCGCATAGCACAAGCATAAATACGTATCTGAAGTTTTGAAAAAAAAAAATCGTAATGAAAATCAGAAATTATAAAAGACATTTTTTTTCTGATGTCGCAAAAGAGTATTAACCAAAAATATGTATGCAAGCGTTTTACCACTGAAAGGTGACAAATGCAGCCCATAGTTTTAACGGTGTAAAAAACTTTCTTAATCAGCCTTTTCGTGTTTTTAATAGTTTTCAAGTTGGTATCCCGACCTGCAACGGGTTCTCTCTCTCTTTATATATATATATATATATATATATATATATATATATATATATATATATATATATATATATATATATATATTAAAATTCAAAGGAGCAATATTTGCACTTAGTTTCTTCTAATAACTAAAGGAATTTTCATTCACTCAGGAAAATAAGAAATACTAGCAAGCTATAAGATTGCTCTTCCGTAAAAGTTCGCAGTTGACTGTCGATGTTAATTTAACAAAAGGCGTCTAATTCGGGAAATTTTAACGTTTGGGGTCTTAACGGGAGCGCATTACCCTCAAAGCCCCCATGCAGACCGCAGAGAGAGAGTAATTAGGGACCGTCCAGAGCGCGTCACGGACGGACGGACGCGGGCACGCGACTCGGAAACTCAGAGGTTTGTCCATGCAGCAGATCTGCTGCCATGGCTCACAGCGTGCGGATGGGCTTGGCTGACAGACCTTGCAAAACACGCACACTCCCGCCAGAACAGAGGACTGCCAGATTTGGCAGAGACTCTCTCGTGGGCACTGAGAATGTCCTTTCTGTTGTGACCAATCCATGTACCAAAAAAATAGTTAAGTAGTTTTTGTGTATGGACATGTTCACCTCTATCACTCCAGTAACTAGGGTTTATTCAAATTTGTAGATTTGTGATAGTAACAAAAAAAAAATAATTATGCTCACTAGCGCAGCCAGAAATACCTTCTGTAGGTTTTTTTTCAGAGCTGTGGAGTCGGAGTCGGATTCGTTCGAAAGAATGCCGACTCCGACTCCGGGTTTCTTTTTTTTCTTTAATTTTCGCTGACTCTCCTTGCATTAAAAAAAAAAAAAAAAAAAAAAAAAGATTACCAATTAATTTGATTGCATGTATAAAGCCTACTAATAAGAAAATAACTGTCATTTTGACAACCAGCTGACTTGACTGTTTATCAAACTTTCTGCAACAGCTACCTACACCATCTGCTAGTTTGCTTATTTTCTAACTTTATTTAACTGGTAGCACCTGTCAGCAAACAGTTTTGTTGCCTAGCATTTTCTAATCAATTTCCAATAAAAATAATAATATATTTTTTACCTCGATCTCAGTTATAAAATAATAAAAGGAATGTATGTATCACTTGAGCAAGTCGCGAAACTTCTCAGGGTGCTTGGTAAATTCAAATAACCGTTGGCACGAAAGCGCGAATCCAAAATATTCGACAAAATATAAATATTTTTTTTTAATCTAAAGACTTTAACTAAGAAAGCTTGGTTATCACTGAAAAGTACAAAATAAAATTAGTACATGAGTTATCCGTTACAACACTCAATAAATGTAATTAATCCTAAAATCTTCATATTAAAGTAAATTCTGAAGCTGCCAATAAAATTAAAATTAAAAATTGAGTTTAGAAATGTAAGTATAGTAAAAGCTATTTGTACAAAGCTGTATACCACCGCATTTTGTGTAAAATTTATTCCAGACGTACATGTACTCGACCTCTCTCGGTGGGGTGTGCGATATTTTTGTTGCAATAGTGTGCAATATTTTTGTTGAAATTTTTGAGATGAAATTTAAGGTTTATTATTGGGAAAAATTTTTAGAATTAAAGTATTTCAATTTTAATAAACTCTGAAATTAAACTGAGGTGTCAGCCACCAGATGGGTGTCCCCCGCAAGGGGGAAACTCCCCTCTCAAGAAAAAAATTTTCGACTTAGCAAAAAAGTTTTTTTTTCTCTCAAAACTCTTTCTTTCACTCTTCTCTGTGCTTTCAAAAATTGAAAGCATAGGATTTGATTAACATCTATTTGTTAAACATTAAAAGGAGTAAATTAATCCTTTTCATCTTTTTTTAAAAATGGGATTTTTAAGTAATCTCACTTTAGAAATTGCAACTATTGGATAATTTGATCTTCAAATTGAATTTCTAACGTTGTATGCATCATAGGTTTACAATAAAATACAACGCGAAGATGTCACAAAAAGGAATTAATATTTCAACCTCTGTGCAGGGGTTTCCCCCCCCCCTTCCCATGTGGGGGCATGATTTCAAAAAAAAAAATTAAATAAATAAATAAATAAATAAATAATAATAATAAATAAAAAAAGCCGGAGTCGAAGTCGGAGTCGGACGTTTCAAAATCCTGGAGTCGGAGTCGGAAATTGTTGTTCGACTCCACAACCCTGGTTTTTTTGATCAAAAAATCTGCTGAAGACTTTTTTTAAAATCAAAAATACCTTGTGGTTTTTTTTTTTTTTTTGATAAAAAATACCTTCTGAACGGGTTCTTCTGAACAGCCCTTTCATACGCATAAAGTTCTGTATTCGAATTTGCATTTATGTTAAAACCAATGGTTCTGGAAAGGGGGAGGGTCACTCCCCCCCTCGCTGCACCACGGATTATGCTAAATTGAAAATAAAAATCATTTGAATTTCGTCGTCTTGAATTTAAGTTATATTTTTCACAATCGCGAATTGTAATAGGACCTAACTTGGTTTTCTTGTTTCTACAAATGACACATTTGGCAATCATAATTTCAAGAAACATAATTTGAATTCAAGACGTCAAAATTCAAATTTAGGCGAGGAGCTGGAGGCTAGATGCTGTGTGCTGGATGCTGTTTTTGTCTAAAGAGATTGTGTAAAGTCGAGAGGGACATATATCTTTTCTTTACTAATAATAAAGCTGAAAATATCTCTGTCTAGATATCTGGATCTCTGTCTGTCTGTCTGGATGTCTTTGTCGCGCACAGCGCCTAGACCGTTCGGCCGATTTTCATGAAATTTGGCACAAAGTTAGTTTTTTGCATGGGGATGTGCACCTAGAAGTGATTTTTCGAAAATTCGATTTTGTTCTTTTTCCAATCCAATTTTAAGAACAAAAATATCATAAGATGGACGAGTAAATTACGAAATTATCATAAAGTGGAACCGTAACATGGGTACAAGCCAATTGGCGAGAAAATTCACCATACATTATTTGTAAATATACAGGCGAACCAAAAGACTTTTTAATTTTTTATTACGGGCAAAGCCGTGCGGGTTCCACTAGTACTCAATAAAGTCGACTCCGTGAGACATGGATAATGACGAGGAGCTCGGGGCGTTACCGTCACCATGGAGGAGCACCTGGTGTACCGCAAAAAGGATAAGCAAGCAACTACGGTCAATTAAAAACAATAAGTGATCGTGATTGCTCAAAAAAATAAATAAATAAATAAATAAATAAAAATAAAATAAATTGAATTTTGACATCTGGAATTCAAATTATGTTTTTCGCAGTCACGAGTGTGTGTGTGTTTGTGTTTGTGTGCATGCTTGAGTGTGTGTGTGTGTGTGTGTGTGTGTGTGTGTGTGTGTGTGTGTGTGTGTGTGTGTGTGTGTAGTTGTGTATGTATGTGCGAGTGTGAAGGATATGGACTTAACCTGGAGACTGTTTTCGCTATAAGAGCAGCATCGGGAGGGGCCGGTTGGCGGTGGTGATGCAAAGGGAGGCCGGGGGAAAATAAAATCATAGGACATCAAAACAGTCAAGTGAGAACAATAAGCAATGTGATTGCTCAAAAAAAAAAGAATAAAAATACAAATGTATAATTTGGATTTTTTCAAAACTTTTATGAATGACTCTTTTCATTGTTTATGAAGAATTCAGATTTTCATACCTGAATATTCGCTGTTGTTTTCGTGTCTCACAGCTGTGTAAGAGTAAAAGAGGGATTTGCAATAGGATTTTTATTTGCTTGGATCACATATTCAAGGTGTGCTATGCCATACCGTGCTCAACAGTAAAAGATCCCCTCTATTCAGGAACTTGGTGTTCAGAATTGTAACTAATAAAGTATTCAAGAAGTGTTCGCCTGGGTGTAAGAAACTGAACTTGTGGGGTTTTTTTTTTATTTTTCTGCTGCATGCTTGTTCGTCCCTTGATCCATAATATATCCACTATGTTTCTACGAAATAAGGGGAGAAAGGGTACAGTGAGAAACGAAAGTTCAATTACATTGTTATTATTAAAAAACGCAGATTTTAAATTCTTTGAAATGATGCAATATTCGTAACTATAATAGGTATTACAAAAGTAGAACTGGAACAAACTACGAATTTGAAAAAACGATAGAAAAAAATGAAAAGGAAATGAATTTTGTCTCACTCTTCCCCTGGTAAGTGGGGACAATGAGACACATATTTTTTGAATTAGCAAACTTTGAAAGAATCTAAATTTACCTGGGAAAATTTGAATGACTAGGGGACTACTGCCCCCTGCTTGCCAACCTCCGGAACTGCGTACGCAGCTCCAAATTCATAGTTTTGATTTCGAGTTTTAATTTGTAGCTTGCAGGGACAGACTGGGACCCCTAAAAGGGCGGTGGACAAGTAACACAAGGGCGCACACAGTTTCTAAAAAAAAAAAAGTTTTATATATATTTTAAAAAATAAGTTTATTAAAAAAAAAGCTTTTTAATATGCATTTTTGGGATGGTTTCCGAGTGGAGCATAAGGTGTTGATGCTCCACATGGACAACTCTGGGATATCTGATTGTCTGGGCAATGTTTGAATCTGCCGCAGAAGCGCAAGCACCGTAACTTGGTACTTGTATTGTTTGAAATGCAAGCAACCAAAAACTCATTTTAAAAAGGTTTTTAGAGTGGAGGAAAAAAAAGTAATCTGTTATAATTTATCCTGTTAACTTCTATTTGAATCTTGAACATGATTTTAAAGCATGCAGCCCAGTTCAAAAAAGCACGATATATCCGAAAACACGATGTAAAATCGATGTCATATAAGAAAAGGAAAGAAGATGAAGAAAAAAGAATGTTAAGTTCTGGTTTTAAGCTAAAAAGGAATTTTAAGCATTTTTCTTATTTGCTAGTGAAATAAAAAAAAAATCAAAATTTGCATCAACTGCAGTGGCACAACCAGAAATAATATTTTTTTGGGGGAGGGGGGGGGCAAGTTTAAAATTCTCCCTACCTGCTAGGGTGGTCCGGGGGATCTCCCCTGGGGAAATTTTTCTAATTGTAGTCCTCAGAATGCAGTTTTAGACGTTAGAGTAAGGGATGAGATTTAGGCGCTGTCTTCCATTGATTTTTTTTTTTTGGAAAATGTAGTGAAATTCATCACCTTCACCCCAATTTTTCGACATTGAACTTCCAAGACGCAGTTACCGACAAATTTTGATGATTCCGGGAAAAGAGGGTCTGGGGCTCTCCCCAAAAAACATTTCGAAACTGATGTCCTAAAAAACGAAACTTTTAAGCGATATTCAGTGATACTAGGGAGAGGGTTTAAAGGTTACCACCTGAATTTTTTTTGGAATTATAGTTTTTTTTTCATTCTTACGTTTCATGCGGTAACATCGATTTAAAAAGGACTGCCTGCTAAGCGAATTGTCGTTTTTGAAAATCCAATTTTTGATGATGTGGATGATATTAGAAGGAGGTGTTCGATTCGCAAGGCCTTTGTCCAGAAGTTTTCCAAAATAGAAGTCTTAGGACGCGACTGTACACCATATTTAGTTATATTTGACGACATGCAATTTTTTTTCAAAATAGCAGCTCCAAAAAAGCGGTCTTAAACGATTTTCGATGTTGTTAGAAATATGGTGTTTCGTAGTTCTTCCCCAGGAAATGTTGCAAAATTGAACCCTTGGAAACGAGATTTGAGACGCTCTTTAATGATTTTGGCTGAGAGAGATGGTTTCCGAATCGTGACATTTTGAGGATTTTCTTATTTTTGGACCGTCTAAGAAAAAGATAAAGAAAGAGAGAGAGAGAGGGGGGGGAGAAATAGTAGGGGGGGGGTGAAAAATATAACTGGTGGGGTACGTGATTAACTGAGCAATAATTTGCAACTATCGAAAAATTTAATTTTAAATTTGTTTTTAAAGAAATTAAGATTTTTTTGCAACATTCTATATTTTTTTCCTATTAAAATTATTTTGTTTTCCTAAGAAGGCGTTCGTTTCTTCTCTTTAATAGTATGGAATGTTTTTGGAAAAATATTATATTCAGTCCTATGCTGGTGGAGAGCACTTTGCGCGATTCAAGACCGGACTGCAGAAGGTCAAATCCTGGACCAACAAAAATGTATAATTATTTAAGACGTCGTTATTAATGATTACTTGCTAACGCTATTGCAAAATCCCATGGGCACACATTTTTGGGAAAATTGCCTGTCGGGTCTCACTAAATCAATTTTAATTCAATTTAACATTTAACAAAATTAGTTTAAGGGAAAGGTTAAATTTCAAAATCCGGACCTTATGCTCAACCTGCTCAGAAAACTTGACCTAATGTCCTAGCTGTCCAAAATTGGGACCTTCTAGTTCATTGATCGGAACCTTCTATCCGTGAAACTTGCGTCCGCTGTGGATCTTATGTTTACTAAACCTTCTGTCCATCAGACCTTTACCTTTTGGACGTACGTGGATATTCTATCCACGGGCCTTTTAGTTTTGAGCCTTATGTCCGGACTCCGTCTGAATCACGCCCCTAATGCATGATGTACCCCAAAATGTTTACAGATGAGGGCTGAGGTTTAGACGGAGAGCCGATTCTTCAATGCAAGATTTTGCCATCTCGGTGCACACCAAAATGTTGAAAAGTTTCATTATTAATATGTTTCTAATTATTTGCGATGTTATTGAAAAATTTCGCAGCGCCCCTGCAGAAGCTTTATGGTTTTTCTAGGAGTAGCACATTTTGGGAATCTTTTGTTGAAGCACTACTAAGATACGCCCCTAATACATAGTTCACCCAAAAGCACTCACATTTGTTTCGCCTTGGAACATTCTTTTTATTTGAGCGTCGATTATCTTAAGCAGAATTTTACCATCTATAGGGGAGTCGCGAAATATTGGAAAGTTTCATTAAATTAATAAACCCCTGATTTTTTGCGACGTTATTGCAAAATTTCGCGGGGCGCCTGTAGAGGCTTCATGGCTCCCCGCACATTTTGGGAATCATTACCTGGAGCCTTACTAAAATACGCTCCTAATATATTAATACGTCCAAAAGCGCTCGCATTAGTAGTTTTGCCGGGGAACATTATTTTAAATACATCGATATAGAGCCGATTCTCTAATGCAAGATTTTACCTCCTAGGGGTGCCTCGAAATATTGAAAGGTTTCTTTCTTTAAGCACCCAGTTACTTGCGACGTTATTGCAAAATTTTGGCGGGGCCTCTGTGCAGGCTTTATGGCTTCCCGAGGTAGCACCTTTTTCCTTTTTTTTTTTTTTTCTTAAAATCACTAACCCCCTCCCCCACCCACTTTTTTTGGTGGAGGTGCTTTGGTGAAGGGCACACCGGGACACGTCCTGGTGTCCCAGTGGGCCAGGCCACCCTTGGTAGCTTGGATTTGTAGGACGAGCAGTAAACTTCTTTTCATTTGATCATCTAAACGGCATTTTTAAACAGTTTAAAAATATTAACATTATCATTCACAAGGAAAATTCAAAGCATTTTACATAAGAAATAAATAATTTTAAACATTTACAGAAAACAGATAAAAAATTCTAATTCCGTGCTTCTAAATATGTTTTCATTTATTTTATTCCGTGCAACTGAAAAAAAAAAAAATACGAGCAAAAATAAATTAAAATTATCCATTGACATATTCCAGATTCAACTCGTTTAACACCAAATATTTTAATAAATGATTAAAATATAATCAAGGAATTATTTTGGAAATATCAATCCGCACAACTAGAAAGTTTCCTTGAACTACAATGAAAAATCAATAGCTTTCGAAAGCATTTAACTATGTATTATTATCATTAAACTAAAACAATCTTCAGTAAAAATAAAACAAGTTAAACGAAACCTAAATTGAAAACCTAAATCAGTTGCAAGGAAAATGTCAGAAAATAAGAATGACAAATACACCATCGTCCAAAAAAGAGTTTTAAACTAATATAGAACATAAGTAAATTATAACGTAAGAGCAAAAATTGTATTCAACCCTCATCTAACTTTTTCCCTTTTTGAACCCAATAAAACAGTCAAAAATCACAAAAAAAAAAAGAAAAAAATGTTGTCATGAAAATAAATTATTATCATAATATATTATTATCGAAATAAGATGTTTGCAAACATTATACGGTTAACTCTCGAAAACTCGATGCCTAATAAATCGAATACTCCTTTATTTCGAAGTTTTCATTCGGTACCAAAATAATTTAGTGCTTCCAATACAAAGTTGTCTCTATATCTTGAGTACACTTCTTTTAAGTCGAAGTTTTTACGAAATTCTCGTTTTCATTTCATATATAAAAGTGCAGCCAAAACAAGAAAAAAAAGTTTTTTCCCCCTTTAACACATTGCTTTGCTTATCAGTTTGGTTGAGAGGGATAATTTATTAACAATAAGGCTACTTTTTGCCTTGGCTGACGACTTAAAATTTCACTGCCGGCAAATGATTGAAAAACTTGAAATTTTGTCAAAATTTGAAAAAAAAAATAGCCTTTATTTTCTGGATGACTCAAATATTAATCGTGCTGTAACGACGGAAACTTCATAAGAGAGAAACAGTAGTTAATACTACTTTTAGAGCTGTGTAAACGGCAACGATGATGTATAAACAGTAACAAAAAACATAAACAGCAAAAAAATAAAAAAAAAAAAAAAAAAAAACGAAGCGGGACATACTGACCACCGAGTGCGATCATTTTTAAATCTTTTTCAGGGGGTTGGATTTGCAAATAGTTTACTGCAGTTGCTTCCTAAAACTTAGATTAAGTCGAATTGTGTTGACAAACGTATTGACGTTTTAAGATGTGGTTTTTTTTTAAAGATACTAGGGGGCTTTGCCCTCTGCTCGCTAACGCTCACCAACCCCCGAAGATTACTTCGCAATCTTATTTGATTCGCAAAGGTTTAAATCGTCAATTAAAAAGAAACAGTTTAAAAACGCATTACTCCCTTTGGAACAAAAAACACCCCTTCCCCGGGTTTCAAAACATCTTGTACCAACCTGCAGACTGTAAGGTCTAAGGGGCTCCTGAGCATTGCAAAACTGCAATTTTGTACGTTTAAAAAGTCGCTTTCATATTCGTGGTCTCTAGTAATATATTTTGCTGTTTAGCTCGGGGCTTGAATTGAGTTGAGCTTAAGATTTTTCCGATAAAATCGAAACCCTTAAAGTTTGTGAATAAGAAAGAAGACTCATGCGAATGGAAAAGACGTAACTGTGACAAGGCCAAATAAAACGTCAATAATTTTAATGGAGATGATATTATTCGAAGTCTATTTTTAACGGCTTGTAACTTTTTTCCTTTGGAGTTAGAAACTTAGTTTTTCGACCATAGCTCTAGTTAGATCTGAAGTAAAAAAAACCGCTCTTACCAGTGGTGTCAAAAAGAAAACTGCGGGGCAATTCCTTCGGTTTTTACTGATAGATTTAATGAAGAAAGTAGTGCGTAAGTTTTAGTTAAGCCTAAAAATGTTCGAGCTAAAAACGCAAATAACTCTAACCGTATTTATGTTGGAGCATTGAAACAAATTGCGTAGAACGCGGAAAATTCTACCCTTTCCAACGATATGTAATATTAATATGTGCAAATAATTTTCACCCCTTTAATAGGCAATAATAGGCAATTTACACGAAATTTGAGCTCAAAAAGTTAATTACAAAAAAAAAAAAAACGAATTCGAATTTTAAAAAATAAAACCCCAGGTGCACACCCCTGGGGCTCGAAGTAATTTTGTACAAAATTTCAAGGCTGTAGGTGCTATGGGGTCTCCTTAGTGCAAGTCCGCCACAGACTTCCTTCCAGAATTTCTTTTAAACCTTACTTTTATATACTATAAAGAGATAAACAGACAAAAAAATTTTCTTTTTCCAAGCATCGCAGTAAAATGTATTCTTTGTAAAGGTATTTTTATGTGGTAATACTAATACTTAATTTTATCCAAACTATAAGTTTTATAGTATATCTATTATGCACTTTTCCTGAGAAATAGAATAAAAATTTTAAATCTTCTTAAGAAGGATAGGAAAGGAATTTCCGATAATTCCAATTACCGATTACTCGAAGGTTTTAGGTGGTCCCTTGAGACTTCGAGTTATAGAATGTTCACCGCAACTGCTATTTGTTAATTTTTACGCGAGGATATGAATTTCTATCGTTTCTGAGACTTTACTATATCTTCAAATTTCTTTAAATGGTAAAATAATAACAGCAATAAATTTTTTCTACTGGAATAGGAATACTAATTTTAAAAAGTATAACTAAACCAAGGGTGCCCATCCCCCTCTCAATGGGAATGGCTCACCCCCTCCCAAATACAGTCGAGCCCGCTTAATGGAATAGACAATTTTCCACGAAAAGTACTCTAATAAGCGGAATATTACAATAAACGGAATTAAAATAATAAACATCAATGGTTTGGTACATTCATAAGCGGAATATTCTTTTCACAGATATTCCAATGAGCGAGCTCGACTGTACCACGAAACTGATACTCCCCTCCCCCCAAGAGCGAGAACCTCCCATCAAAAAAAAAAAAAAGAACTACTAACCCCCCCTCCCCCTCATTAAAACTTCAATTGCAAATCACCCATGACTAAACAAACTGAAATCTTCATCTTTATCGTAAACTTAAGTGACGAAACCTGTGCTTTATGCACGTGCAAATATTTAAGCAGAAAAGAAATTAAGTGTTCGTAATGGTAATTTTGTTTCTGCCAAAAATAATTTTAAAACTAATTTAAGAATGAATTTAGAAAAGGTTTAAAAAAAAATGATACATAATAGATCGTCTACAAACACAAATAATTTCTGCGCATGCTCCTTCGTTAAATATTCCTTTTCTGTCTTAGTAAAAGACAGTAGACACTGCCTATATATGTGTAATGTCTAGACTAAACTAGATTTTCAAACTTGCTGCGGGCTTTTCTTTCCTTATTTCATCTTTTTTTTTGAAATTTAATAATCTGTCTTCGTTTTTTATAGGTCTTTCTAAAAGATTTTCTAGCAGCTTTTTACGTAAAACGATTTTTACTCATCCGCGGAGCAAAAAAATAGCTATGTCTCAGGAACAAATTTTTCCAAGAAAAAAATATAACAGTTTGGAGGTACAGAATATTGGTTAATATTACCTACCAAATTTCATCGAAATCAAAAAATAAGCGGCGCGAATATTTCTGAAAATTAGTTGTTTTTATATGGAATGACCCATTTGCAAAGGCTTATGAAATTAGCAGCCATTATTTATGTTTTCCAAAAGAATTGGCATGTGTAAATGCTGATATATTTTGAATTTCATAAGAGTACGAGAATGAAAATCTTATGATGAATCTATGAATCTTAAGTTTACTTTACACGAACGTACATTTGAAATTGCAATTGTAAAAGTTTTGCTTATTTCCTTGTTCCTAAATGAAAAATTTTCTCATTAGCTTTATGTATTTTATAAGCACCATCCGTTTTGAAGCTGTATTGTTTATGTTTTGTTGTCTTTTTAAAGGTGACATCTTTAATTTGAGGTGAATGAGGAAATTGAATAGTAACTTGCATTTGAAAACAAACGATGTAAAATTGCATAAATATCGCATTCCGTTAACGATAATTGCCTCTTCCTGCTGTCCACCTTATGGATACATCTTTCTCTCTCCATTTTATACTATCTATTATTGAATGCAAAGTTTTGCCAAGAATTGAAATTGAAACTAAACCAGTATCTTTTATTTTCATTGTAATAATCTTCTTATGCTTTTACAAATAATTATCTTAATTCCAAATGAGTGTCTGAATTTCAGCAACAATTATCTTTCTTCTGAGTATAAAAATGAAATCCTTGTTCACAAAAGTCTCTGTTGTTGTATATATGTGATGCCATTTTTCCACTGCACGAAATTGTTTTGAATAATTGGATGTTTTCTTAACGACTGTCTTATTTTTTATTTAAAATAAACTCCCTCCCCCCCCCAAAAAAAAAAGAAATCACTGCATAAAAATAGATACTAGCAGAAATTTATGAGTAAAATTTTATCCATTTAATGATTAAATATTTTGATTATGAGACTAAAACTTACACAAAAGTTAAGAGAGGACTTAAACACTTCATATACAAAACTAAATATTTGAAGAGTTTTTCAAATTTTTGGATTACACAAACGCTTTTCTGACAACCCTATACATTAACTAATCCATGCTGCCAATGGATCTGCGCCCACAGATTGAATACTAACAGCTATATATGATGCACTCCTTGCTATAGTTAATATGACATCTCTTGCACGATATTATTAAATTGTTAGAAATGTGTGTTACATATCCCTCTAGCACGAAATACATAAATATGGGGAGAGCAATCCTACTTCCCAAAAAATGTTACATGGGATGTTAAACAAAGCAACATATTTTTATTACTATAGATCAGCAGTTTCCAAACCATTAGCCGTTGCCCATAAGTGGGCCACGAACAGCGTGTTACACGTCCGTGGGCACTGGTCGAAAATATGTGAACCGAGATAAATCTTTCAATTTCCGTTTTCTTGCGAAAATTCACTAATTAGATGTAAACTCACAAACACTCCCTGGCTCATAACTAATAAGGAACTTCAAGATCAAGATTTTTTTCTTTTTATTTCCTTTTACAAAAAAGGAAGTATTGTATTCGCGAAAAAAATGTCACTCAAAATTCGGCCTTAATTTAAATTTTGCTCACCCCCGAATTAATGTTGAGTTTTTTTTTTCAACTCAACCACACGCGAATAAGTGCCTAAGAACGTATAAAAACCCGAAGTATCCAATTTGACATTCACCGAGTTAATTACATTTACTTTTCTCGTGAGGTTCGTATGTACGTATGTATGTATGTGTGTATGTGCGTATGAGCGTATGTGCGTATGTGCGTGTGTGCGTATGTATGTCGCATAACTCAAGAACGGTATGTCCTAGAAAGTTGAAATTCGGTACGTAGACTCCTAGTGGGATCTAGTTGTGCACCTCTCCTTTTGATTGCATTCGGGTGCTTCTGAAGGGGTCTTTTGCCCCTTTTTGGAGGGAAATCATTGTTAATTTCGATGTATACTCAAGTGGTGTTATAATTTGGCTGACACTTGGCGATATATCGCCAGCCTTTTGCTCGCCAAGTTTCGTCACCAACTTGGCGACAAATTTGACGATTTTTTTTAAAAATCTGGTTTCAATTTGGCCACCGGTGGTGATATTTAGAGAGTAAACTATTGAATCACATTAAAATTGCCAATAATGGGAAAATGACATTAAAATTGGAGTAAAAAGAAGTCATGTGATGCACACATTAACTCGCTTCTTTTTAACTTTCCCCTAATGAATTAGAAACTTCTTAACAGAAAATGTCCTAACGAACTAGCATTAGCTTCAAGTTAAAAATGCTCCTCCTTTGCTGAACTGGCAATACTAAACAGTGAGTTCAGACAAATGAGGTGCTTTTACACAACTTACCTATAGAGAAAACACCTTTCCAGTAATTGCAACAGTAAAGTTGAAATTTATTGAAGTGTTAAAGCAAAAAAATAACATTTAATATTATTTTAATAGCATATTTGATATCTTTTAAAGCAGAGAGTTCCTGAACAGTATTAAAAGGGAGAGGCACTGAGGGAAATTTCATTGATGCGAATTGTCACTAAATTGTTCAAAATAATTTTTTCGCTTAAAGGCCTTCAAATGACGTTATCTTTTTTAGAAAATAATGGCAGATTTTTTTTTCTTTTTATGATATTAACCACTGAAGAGCACAGCGAACTTACTTTTCGTAATGCAAATTGTCTGAAGAGTTTAACACACACACACACACATACACACACACACACACACACACACACACACACACACATATATATATATATATATATATATATATATATATATATATATATAGAGAGAGAGAGAGAGAGAGAGAGAGAGAGAGAAATGTAACTTGATAAGATTTTCTATATAGTTTTCTACGCATTTTTATTATAACATTTCTTGCTGTTGTACAATACATATCTTAAGTTTTTTTTCCCTTGGTTACTTTGTAAGTTTGTTCTTGATCTTTTTTTTTTTTTTTTTTAATTTTAATGTACGATCGCTATTATTAGAACATTTGTCTTGAGAAAATAAATGACTAACTGATGGGTGATTTTCAGACAATGATGTAAAAAACTAAATAAATAATAAGCAAAAAAAAATTCTGAAACTGTCATTGCCTTGGCTAAATTTTCCACATTCAGTGAGCCATTATTAAAGGTGCATTTAATCACGGGATGCGACAGTAAGTGCAAATGATGAGAATGAGCTTTTGCCACATAATTTAAATTTTCAAATAATTGCTGAGAACTTAATGACTTTTTTTTACACTTAAGCTTGGCGTGATTTTTTCTTTTTCGTTGCAAACCTGATCCCTTACGGCAACCCTATTTGAGAGAGAAGAAGGATTTAGTGCGAAGCAGCGGGACTAACGTTTTCCCTTTCTTTTGGCAGGTAGCAACCTTACATCCGGGTAAAATAGGCACCTGCACACAAGAAATGCTTCCCCTCCTCAATTCCTATGTTTCTGTTTTTTTTTTAGTTATTTCTCTTGAAGCGGCAGAGTTTGACACTTTTCTTACGTTTGTTCTGTTCGATTATTTATGCCGATGTTTTTTGAACTTCTTTTCTGAGACGAATTCTACTCAGAAAACTCGCAGCGCATATTTCTGCACTATTTCCAAACTTCGGAAAAGTTTGGATGGGCACAGATGTTTCTTTTTCTCGGTCGGTTTCCGTTACAAATGCTGACAAAACTTTTGTAAAGATAGTCTGTCTGGAAAGAAAAGATGCATTCTTGTCACGCTCAGGGAAATTTCAGTGCAATGGTTCTCAACCATCATCCATTAAAGCATTGAACACTGAAAGATTTTTACTCGACTTTCATTAGTTTCGCTAAAATAAAATATACTTCCGAAGACTGCTGTTGATTTACGAACAAATTATTCTGGCAAAAAAAAATGAAGCCTATTAGTTGTTCAAAAAAAGTACGCAACTTTGTCAAAACGCAACCGGTAACATAAAGACATGAAATCGGTTGATGTAAGCACATGATTATTAAGCCATCTAACGTTTATTTGTAACGTATTTTTAAAGTAACATATGCAGAGAAAAAACTAACAGCTAAAATAAAGGGGCTTTTTGACGGGAGCTTACAACAGGTCAAAGTGGTCTCCCAAAAACTTTCTCAATTCGGAAAATTTTATCTGAAATTAGGAAAATTTTGATGAAGCATTTTAATTTTTTTTAAATGACGCCTAGTATCTAATTGGTTTCAGTGGAGCAGTTGCTCTACCTCTCTAGTTAGCTAGTTACAAGATTTCCTTTGACTTCGTGACCAGGCTCGTTGGAAGAATATACTTCTCTCTGCAAACTTCTATATGCAGAAGAAAGTAGGGTAAAAACACATCTTTAAGTTTTGAAGAGAAATTAAAAGGATATGTAGAGATGTTTATACAATAAAAATTATTTAGCATACTTCTTCATAAATTCGAGAGGAAATTTTCTGATTTTAGATGTGCGTAATTTATGATGCACATAGTTATTTTTTTATCTTTTTTTTTTTTTTTTTTTGTCTAACTTTGAAAAATGGTGGCTTTAACCCGTGTTAGTACAGAAATCGTCATTTTACCAGTTGCAACATGGGTCTATAATGCAAAACGTGGAACTTACTTATTAAGCTAAAATATAATACGTAATACTAAGTAAATACTAATACAATGAATTCATGTATTTACTTGCTCTATACAAAAGTGTGAACCTTTCTGATATAAACAGGTTGGTTTCACTCGCCAATACGGTTTTGCCCCACTTTCCCCTGCTAAGTAATTTAAAATTATACTTTCCTATTTAGCAGCCTCTGCTAAGCGCATATATTTGTAACTGCTGATAACGTTGTTAATCAGAATCTTTATCACCTTAAAATCAGACAAAACACTGCACAGAAATCGTCACCCTTTTTACTTCCTTTTACAAAAAAGGAAATATTGTTTTCGCGAAAAAATTTTCACTTAAAAATCGGCCTTAATTTCCATTTTGCTCACTCCCGAATGAATGTTTAGTTTATTTTTCAACCCGACCTCACGTGGATGGATGCCTAGGAACGCGCAGACACTCGATATATCCATTTTGACTATCCCAGAGCTAATTACAACGAGTTTTCTCGTGACGTCTGTATGTACGTATGTATGTGCGTATGTGTGTATGTATGTCGCATAACTCAAGAACGGAATGTCCTAGAAAGCTGAAATTTGGTACTTACACTCCTAGTGGAGTCTAGTTGTGCACCCCCCTTTTTAGTTGCCTTCGGATGCTCCAAAGAGGGTCTTTTTCCCCTTTTTGGGGAGAAATCATTGTTAATTTCGATGCAAACTCAAGTGGTGTTATAATTTGGCGGACACGATGCGATATATGATATATCGCCAGTCTTTTGGTCACCAAGTTTTGTCGCCAGCTTGGCGACAAACTTGGCGATTTTTTTAAAATTTAGTTTCAATTTGGCCACTGTTGCTGATATTTAGAGAGTAAACAATTGAATCACATTAAAACTGCCAATAATGAGAAAATGACATTAAATCGGAGTAAAAGGAAGTCATGTGATGCACACATCAGCTCGTTTCAACTAAAAAGCTAAATGGTCGATAGATACTAAATGCAGCCCAAACAGCATTATATAGCAGTTACTTTATTAATTTATGCTCTTTTTGTCAGGTAGCAGCACGTATGTATTACGAAAAAACGAGAGGGGTCGGCTTGTTGTGAAAAATATTTTTCTCCACCAGTATCAAGATTAACTGAACGTATTTATTTGGTGTATCGGTTTTAGCTCGAGGACAATCATTCCAGTTTGACTCCGCTCCCAAAGAGCGCGAAAAGATATCTGTGTCACGAAGCTGTGCAAGATTTGCAGACGAACCACTTGCTTGAGAGTCTGTCATAGCGTTGGCAGTGATTGCATTAATGCCTTGAGAGCGTGGTTGGAAAAGCAGGAAGATTCCAGGATTTTTTATTAAACCTACGTTAGGCTTCTCTTAAGGTGCCAGGATCATAACTGGCTTTAAACAAGAAGACTGCTGAATTCTTCAAAAATATTCCGGGATAATGTCTGGAAGGTTACTGAATTTAAGCGGAAAACACTTATTTTCTTTCGTTTTTTTCTTGCAAAGATACTTTCGCAACAGAAAATTGCAGTGACAATTGCATCGTCAGGCATTGCTGCTACTTTTTTTAGATGGTAGACGAACAGCACATTCAGTTTTAAAGTTGCCTATTAGATATTCATAACAAGCCAAGCGCAATGTGTAACATTAAAGAAAAAAAACGCGGAATGGCTGTAGTGTTGCAAAAGAGTGAAATTATAGTTTGGGATAAGTGTACTATGCTGCCGTGCTAAGCACAAAAGTGGTATCTGCACTTTTTGTCAAAATTGAGTTATTGTCACCAAATGGTTCTTTGTCACATATTTTATCCAAATACAATGCTTTATGGTCATTTGTCGATGGGAAGTATTTTTTAAAAAATTCTAAAAAAATTCATCTGAATCAAATACATGGGGCCACACAACTTTAAACGAGAATTTCTCATTTTGAACTCAGCTGCAGATACCACTTTTGCGCTTAGCACGGCAGTATGGCTCATGAGCAAAAAGCTTTAATTCGAAACGCATCATACGATTATGCAAGATTTGAAAGGCAACGATCAACTTTTAGGTATTATTGTCTGATTACTGTCTGGGGACTTCCGGCAGACAATACAAGTTATTCCGATGAAATCAACGGATGTTTAAAACAATCGTTTTTATAGCGTAATGTCGAAATGATGCGATTAACCACGAACATGCGAGTACAAACGCAAAATGATGTATTCATAAAAGTATTTTCTAAGCAATTGCTGGGTATTGGAAACGATGAAACTGAAATGTATCAAAATACACAGTACATCAATTAGCCCGACAATTTCAGCACTGCAATTGAGACGAAAAGTGAACTAATTGAGAGTGTATTCCCGAATATTTCTTTTTTTTTTTATTATTATGACTGACTCTGTAATCGCGCTATTTTGACAGCAAAAAATGTTGATGCAGTCGCAATTAACTTTTAAATAATACAGTTGTTGCCCGGGAATTTGAAATCATTTAAATCAATCGATACAATTGCTGATTAGAACAAATCAGTAAAGTTTCCAACTGAATTTTAAATTATCTGTATATACCAGCAACGACACTACACAATTTCCAGTTAAAAATTAATTCACCAAATAAACTTCTCCATAATTAAAACTCACCGAGGTTTTTACAAATATACACGTATAGTTATCAAAAAGTTCACCGGAAACGTTCTTGAAGCATTAATTTTAACGGAGAAGTATAAAGGAGGAATCTTCCTACTGCCATGCATTCCATTAATATCGTCAGAATCTCCAACGCAGCTTAGAAGTTTTCATATTCCGCTTCGCTTTGCCTTCACGATAACCAAAAATAGATCTCAAGCTTAAACGATGGCGGTTTGGACTTGGAAAATAGGTGCTTCTCCCATGGGCACAGCTACATGTAACCTGCTCATGTGTGTAAAAACCATCAAATCTGTTCGTGTTAGCAAAAGACAAATTAACCAAAAATATTGTGAACAAATTAGTACAAAGATAATTTCCAATTTTAATAATTTAAAATAATAGAAACAATAGTTCGAAATCAATGTTATCTACCTTATTCATAAAATTCCACTTTTTTTTTATAGCGTATCAATTTATGTAGTATATTTTGAGAGAAGTCATTGATTAAAAACTATAGTTAAGTTTGGCATGAATAAACTATGCATACAAAATCTGTTATTGGTAAATGCTTAATTTCAACATTCTGATACTTTACTTACCACCTTCAAGTTATTTTGCACCATTGGACAAAGAAAGTACACTGCAAAAAATTTCCGAAACGTTTCTGAGTATTTCCGTGAAACTTTTCAGGATTTCAGTGGTTTTTATCCACTTCCTGGAAAAATCAAGTATCATTGTCAAAAAGTTCTCTGAATTGCTACACGTTGCACGAATGCAGTTTTCTCACTGTTGTGAAAAATATTTCTAGCTTCCAGTTCAAAGATTAACTGAGCCTATTTATAAAGCTTATGGGCTTCGTTTCGCTTATGACCCGTCCATGCCGATTAAGTGCTGAGAGGGAGCGAATAGGTATGGCCGACGTTCTTTTTTAAGAATTGCAAGCGAGTACAATGCGCGATTCTTGCTTGACTTGGCCATGTTTGCAATACTGCTGATGGAACTTTCTAATTAAATCAGGAAAGTGCCAAGAGAGCATACCTACCTTAGTTTTCTTTAATTTTCCAGAAACATGACTGACTTTTAACGGGAAGATGTCTGAATTTTTCACGAGGCTTCCGAAATAATTTCAGAAGTGTTACTTAATTTTAGCGGAAATCATTCCAGGTTTTAAAAGGTATCTTAATGGTAGAAATTGGGCACATCAGCTGCCCAATTTTATCCAGGACTGTTTCTGAATTGTTTTTACAGTGTACTTTCTAAATTTGACGTAAGTATTGATAGTAATGGTTTTGCAAAAGAAAATTTATTTATTCCTTACTAAATTTAATAAGTTCCTACTTTGGGAAAAAACGACCATTCTCAATTTCCTGAGATTTAAAATCAACGGAACTTTTTCCAGATTTGTTAAAAATATTAATTTGATCGTATAAAAACAATGAGTAAAAAATTATTTCCATTCTCAGCCACAGCAACGCGTGGCTGGGTCAGCTAGTAGTAAGATAAATAAGTACCTTTGTGCTGTTGTAAAGAAACGAAAAGTAACAACGTATAAAAAGCACAAATTCGCAGAATTTGTGCTTTTTATACGTTGTTGCTTTTCGCATTTTGTAGTCTTTCTTCGGTGACATCAAAGAAGGGACGGAGGAAGGGGAAGAGTGGGGGGAGGTGTCAGGGGTTTTGGGGAAGAGGATTGTTTCAAGAAAATTATCGTAATTGGTGTATGAAAAATATTTTTAGTTAATCTTTAGTTGTGTTTCGTTGCAAGGACAAAAGAGTCAAGTATATTCAAGGTGCATGGAGAAATTTTGATGTCAAATACCGCAATTTTAGGAACGATTTCGAGACTTTAGGTGAAAGTAATGTTGCAGTTCTTTCCTAAAATTCTTTAAAAATTGAAATCAATTTGAAGCTATTTTTTAAGACCGTAGCTTTAGAAAGGATCGACGTTCTTCCCGAAAAATCTCCGAAACTGAAATTTTAAAACCGCAATTTTGGGTTACCTTTGTTGACGTTGCAAGAGGAAAGGAGATTCAATCGTCTCCCACCGAAAGATTTCGAAATATAAGTTTAACACGCAAATTTAGGCCGTCTTTGGTGACGGTAGGGGATCTGGCGGCTATCCTCCGGTAATTTCTTGGCACTATTTTTTCAAAAACCCGTTTTTGGCTAGATTTGAAAACAGTAGGGGAAACATGAAAATATCCCGAACCAAAATATTTTTCAGAACTGAAATCCATTATAGGCTATTTTTGAGAAGGAAGGATTTTGGAGCTCTTAAGCGGATTTTTCTAAAATCGCAATTTTATGTTATCTTTGGTGACGTTAACAAAACTGGGAAGCTTCTATGGATCTTTCGGATATTTTTCAACATTAATATCTGAAAAATATAACTATAGACTTTTGTCCACCTCACCTCGACGATTGATGGATATGCTCCAGCGCCGTAAAAAGTTACATAAGCATGGCAGTTCTCCTCCGGAATTCTTTAGAAATATAAGTCCCAAAATCGTAAAGCGTGAATGGATTTCGGGGTCCTCCACTGCAAAAATTTCGAAAAATGCCAAAACAATTTTATATGACGTTTGATGATAGGAAGGGCTGTCGTCTGAAAATACGTTTTGGATTTTGGAGCCAACATTTTTAGGCTATGTTTGATTAAGTTAAGGTGGAAGAGGTGAATCAGAGATTTAATTGGGATTTTAAGATCGATGGTTCAACCAGCGAAATTTTCCGAAAGTAAAGTCCTAGAAACGCAATTATAAGCCTTCTTTAGTTTCGTCAAGGAGGTCATGGCATCCTTTTGGATCTTCGTTTTGGAGCTACATTTAAATTTGCTTCCTGGGGCAAGGACCCTGTCCTCCTATCTAATCCGAAACCGGGCAGTTCATTCAAGATTTTAATCAGAAAAATTGTCGTAAAGGGGAAAAAGTACAACATTTTAGTTCGTCATTCATATATGTTACTCTCAAGGGAGTCGCAGTTTTCCACTTTCTCTCCACGCATCCACGATTGTTAAACACAGAGTTTTTTACATAGTTTGTTATTTGAAATGCTTGCGAGAGCACCTAATCAGTATAGCTTTTTTTTAAATAAATAAAATATGTCTTCATTGTTTAGGTCTATGAAAACTTGGGGGGTAAGCATTAGTGGCCGCCCTCGGTGCTCTTTTTAGACGGCACCATTTCATGCTTCAGAAGGGGGCCTTCCCCCTCCCCTGTATCCATGCCTGATTAACGGTTCTGTCACAAACTTTGCAACCAAATGAAGCATGTGTGTTAAGAGTAGATATTAATGGACAATAAACCAACACAATGTTCCCTAACATTCTATTTTTCTTAAACTATGCTATGCTGTCGGGAAATCGGCACATACTTTGACAATTGAACATTTAAAAATCAGCATATTTATTCTTCTTATTATAAGTTATCTTGTGAGAAATTCTTGAGGAATTTTGCTTGATTATAAGAATTATATGATGAGGCCTGCGGCCGCCCCTTGTTTTGGCCGCCCTTGTGCGGCGCACACTCTGCACACCTGCTAGGATCGGCCCTGGTTGTAGAACTAGATACGCATATATAATGTCCAAACTAAACAGTCTCCAAACAAAGTATTTTTCACCAGTTATTGGTTTATCATTTCCGTATTTTCTCGTGTCCTCTAGTTCATTCAACCAAACATTCTTATGTGTCGACATAGAGTTTTGTTCCTCCTCCTCCCCGTAAATTGAAAGTCGAATCAAAATTCCTCAACGGCAAAACAAAATCATTTTATGTCACAATGATTTTTTTTTCCTTTTAAAGACGAGTGCAACCCAAATACATTAATGAAACTATATCTTGAGAAGAGTAATCAGGTTAAGACCAAAATAAATGCATACATTTACTTTTTTCTAATTGATTTTATATTTCTTTTTCTTTTTTTTTTTCATTATGACAAAAGTACTCAAAATAATATTAGTTTATTTTGCCTGGCAATTAATTTTTATAATAATTGTTTTCCTTATCATTATAACGTGGCAAATGATGTCACGTTAAGCTAAATCGCAAACGAGAATTTCATTCGATCGAAATCTTTTCCAACTAAAAATGAGTAGCACTTTGACAAATAATTCTCAAATTGATTCAATTACCTAAATTGACTTAGGAGAAAGGAATTCTAAAACATTAAAAATGATTATTCTTTGATAATTTTGGCTAATTTAAGTTACATAATTTTAATTACCAAATTTACAAAATGATAACTTTACCCTACGGTGACAGTAATCAAAAAATTACTTGAAGAAATTTCAATCAGTTGTCCACTTATCTTAAGTATTTGACAGTGAAAGCATTATTTGTAAAAGGACTAGAAAACAGCGTGCGATATTTTGATTTTATTTATTTTTATGTTTCTTTAATTAATTTATTTTTTTATCCATCACATATTTACATTAACATAATGAGACTCATTTATCTTTCTAAGAACAAATCATAAGTGTAAACTCTATCAGATATTGTTCACCAATTCTGAATCAACGAAAATTAATTCATTGATGGTTGATATTAATGATCAAATTATTTCTGTTGATGAATTTCTTTCTAAGAATTAAAAGCGTTGATTGAGTAATTAAGTATTATCTTCATAATAATTATGCATTTAAAAAAAATTGAGTGCCTAATGGCAGTAGAACGGAAAGAAAAAGAAAGAATCGAAATTTAAAAGACACGGACAAAACAAAAGATTTATTTTCGTTTTCAGACTGATATTCTCTTTCATCAAACTATTTATGGCAAACGTTTTAAAAATTTCGAAACGTTCTTAGAAAGGATTTCTTTGGCCTCTTCTAAAAAATTTCTTACATATAAAATGTAACTGACTTTATAACATCATAAAAGTTTCTTATCATTGCATTTGCAAGATCATATGACGCCCGTTGTTTCAAATATTAAGTAATAAGAGACTTCTAGAAAATTACAAGGATCCATGCATAAGTGCAGTATACATACAGTGGCTCCAGAAAGTGTTCGTACACCTACGACTTTCAATGAAATAGGATTCTATCCATTGATTAGAATTATTATTTCGGAACAGGTATTTAATTATAAGATCTATGATCAATTTTTAACAAATCAAATGTTTTTTTTAATATTAAATTTTAATTTTTTAAAATTAAAAACCAAAAAGTGCCGGAAATTTTATCTCCCAAAAGTCTTTGTACACTTTAAAAATTGTCTTGATATTATTGAATGATGTAACTTTTATTAAGTTATTATTTAGTAGAATATCATGCAGTATCAACAACATCTTTTAAACGTCTGGGAATAGATTTCATTATTTTTACTTTCTTCTATTTTACGTAATTTCTGAGTAACTGTTCAACCACACTTCAAGTCTTACTGTTTCTAGATCTATTTTCGTTTCAAAGTCGTATTTTCGTAATCTAGCCTCCGGATATCTCTAAATATGTTACTTTAAGTTCAAATCTGGATATTGAAGGGGTATTTTCTAAGCTTTTTAGGACAATTTTTGAGGCACTAGACGCAAACGTTGAAAACCACACTGTTATAACCAGAGGTTCCAGACGAGTGAATATATTCCCCCTAAGGTGAAAGCATGGTGACCAAGGGTGCCATACTGGCCAGGAAGTAAAGCAGAGGTGCGAAAGTAGCAGACAGTCGTAGACAGGGGTGCCAAAACAGCAAGCAATCGCTAAATGACTTGCTGGCGCATGCGCTTCCGGCATACATTCACCATTCAACCACTTCAATATGGTGGACGAATGATTGGTTGCACTACGCGTGGCTTCTACGTCTTTCACATTGAATGAAGTACACTATTGGATTAAATCTCAACTTTTGTAGGATAATTCTTTAAAATAACAAGTAAGTACAGCTTTTGATCACTTTGTAGCTTTTAGGGCTTTCAAACATAGTTAAAAGTACGTTTAATGCTTTTCAGTTACCGTTAGTCCGTTACGATACTGTAGTACCGTTAGTTGTTTATTTTCAGGTTACCGTTACTGTCGTGAAAATTCCATCATTCAAAACGCTACTAAATGTATCGATCATTATTTTCTTGAGCACTCGATAAGCAACATTTAATCACCGAAATAGTAACCGCAATGATATTTTCAATAATCATCAAGTGAGAACCTAAATAAAAATGATTCTTGTGCTTTGTGTAGCGAGCGCAAAAAATAAAAAAGAAATCTCTCTCCGTCTATCTTTTTCTTTTGCTTTTTCGTTCAAGTGTTTGAATCATTTCCTGTTAGCGGTTATTCGATAGTGTTAGGAATTTCTTTAAATTTTTAACTGTCGAAAAAGTTTATGCGCATTTTATTTTATTGTTATTTTGATTGTAATTTTGAACGTTTGAGAAACGATTTTCTTTTTCCGTAACTTTAATATCCCAGAATATTTTTGGCTGTTCATGTAAATAATTCATAAGTACATCTACACTTTACTTTCGGTGCGGTTATTTCTCACAAATGATCATTAACTTAACTATGATTATTCAAATAATTACTCGTCTTTAACTTTAAATATATTTGTGACAACTCTTTGATACCAAATAAAGTCTGTAGATATTTATTGTTTTATTCATTTTTAATATTACTTTGTAAAAAAAAAAAAAAAACTCATCAGTACGCAGAATTTTTTCACAAGTTTTTTACCGCCCCGAGAGTTATTATAATTATTATTATTTATTTTATTTATTTTTAAGAAAAGGATAAAAATTTCACAGGTCCGCAATGTTTTTCATTTGTTTTTACCGACCCGTGGGTCAAAACAGGTTGAGAAACACTGATGTAGAGAACGATCAGATGAATTAAAGCAATGAGCACTTCTTAACTATGTTGAAAACTCTGAAATATGGTCAAATGCTGTAATTACAAGTTTTAATCATTTCCAGTACTGAATTCATGCAATGTGAAAAGTGTGCAAAACGTAGACTATCATGAATCAAAACAAAACTATTAAAAAAAGAAAAATACACTACTGTATTCAAAAACGCACACAATGCGGGGGAGGGGGGGGATCTACAGTAAGGGTGCCATTTCTCTCTCCGAAGGTTCATTTTTTTCACCCCGGCTGCCTATTTTTTAAAAGGTGCCTGTTTTTCACCCTAGTTAGAGGTGCAATTTCGGCTCCGTATTAGGTGCCGCTGGTGAACAAGCGTTTCCCCCCTGAAAGGTGCCGAATGCAACCTGTAGTTTTAACAGTGCATGTGCTTCTTATCGTTATCTTGATAAAAAAAAAAGTTGTTTCCGACAGCCAAATTTTTTGCTAAGAGTTTAAAATTAGTTTTTTAGAATATTTAAATGAACAGCATGATTCATTATTTCATCAAAAAGTTCCAAACTACCAAGTCCTAATGCTGATCTCCACCCTCATACATGAACTCCTTCACCGTCCTGATTAACTGATCCAACTAAGTTCTTATGATTAAGTTCCTAATTTTTTCTTCTATTTATAATTATACAAAAATTTAAATCAAAAATGTTGAATTCATTTTTATCTGTAAGTAAGTCGCAATTCCAAAACATTTTGAGCTTATTTATCATTGATTTTGCGACGAAAAGCGTAAGCTTTCTGTTTTTCGCACGACCGAGAAAATTTCTGTGGGAAGAGGTGCCATTTAATACAGCTAATCAGAGAACTTGGCGAACTTCTTTAGGTGAAAATTAAATGTAAAAATTTTCATTTAACTCTGTAGAAAGTTTTACAGCACTCAAATGTGTATTTTTCATAAATGTTTTAACTGTAAATCTCCGATCATGCTTTGTCAACGTTGCCGTTTGACCTTTTCTTACAGTGTTTTCGGTCCGATTCTTTACTTTAAAGCATTTTATCAAGCACTTTACTATAGAATGGAATAAATTAACTAGTTTAGGGACATTTCAAACCAATTTACCGCTACTGTGAGGGAACATTTCAAATTTCGAATGGTGTTTGTGGTTTTTTACGAATACCAGCCATTATAAAGTAATAACCACAATATTAAGGAATAAATGAACAAAAAAAAAAAAAAAAAGTCAAATTACTTTTAAGGGTCAACACAATGCAAAAATAATAAAATAACGAGATATGATAATTTTAATCATGAATTTATTCGAAAATATTTGAGTGCACGATGACTTTTGTAGCGTGTTTATTTCTCTGCCTCTTCGTTTTTTGACCTATTTCAAAAAAAAAAAAAAAAAGACCTGTCAATACTTTTAAAAAAACTACCGGGCTTTATTTATAATGACATAGGAATGATGTGAAAAAATATTGGACTTCGTATTCGAATTCAGTTTCGTGTTATTTTGGTTTTACTAAAAAATTTCAAATTGTGAGAACACTTTTGGGAGCCACTGTATTTAATAATACTTGTATAGATGCAACCATACATCCATGCTTGAACGTATTTTGCATACCAGATTTCATACATTCATGCATAAATGCATTTGTTCATTTACACAAGCTTGTGTATATTCAATCCAAATCCATGTGCTAGTTCTGTAAAATTTCCACACAGCGTAGTCATGTGCCCACACTAAGTATGGTATAAATAAGGATAACGTGTTTATATTTATCACATGCGTGCATATAAACAAAAGGTGTACTGACGAAAACCTTTTTGAAGGATTCCCAGATATCACCAAAAAATTTTGGAAAAAGAAAATAGAACCGACTTCAAAATTGCTCTAAAAAGTGAAAAATAATTTTATTCTTTAAACACCATCGATAATACTTTTAAACATAATTTTTGAAGTTGGCGCAAAAACGATCGATAAAATCATTCACAGCCATAACTCAACTACAAGTATAAATTTAACCTAGTCCAGTTTCTTCACTACCACATGCATTACGCATTGATGACAGCATATTTGAGTAACGATATAAATGTTTCGTTCCTAAGTTTGGATGATTTTTTGATAAAAATATGAACGAAGCATGGTTACAATGGATTTTACTTTTTGTTTTTGCGCCAACTTCAAAAATTATGTTTAAAAGTATTATCGATGGTGTTTAAAGAATAAAATTATTTTTCACTTTTTAGAGCAATTTTGAAGTCGGTTCTATTTTCTTTTTCCAAAATTTTTTTATTTCATTCTTTTTAGTGTAAATGTAGATATTTCAGTGAAAGTAAGAAGTTACCTAGTAAGACGTGCGGCTCTATATCACTGTATTGCTTTAGAAAAGCCTTTATTCAAAATTATCATTACAATTACTATTAATGTTATAGTTATATGGCACCAAACTTTTATAACAATGAGTTTCATATTGTCGCGTAGATGAAGATAGCGAAGACAATGTGAAAGCCAAATGAAGCGAATACTCGTTAGTCTCAACTCGAGATCTTTATTCAGAACCACGAATGAACGTTACATCTCCTTATATACAACTTGAAAAGGTGCTGGAACTTTCCAGACTTGAAATGATACAGAAATTAATAGAACATTCGAGAAAATACGGGAAACAGTAGAAACGAAATTTTAGTAAAATTCACTTTGCCCTAGTCGGGATTTGAACCCGGGTCGCTTGTGTGGGAGACGAGAATTCTACCACTGAGCCACCGTTATCCACGGATGAAAAGTGCGAACTTCGCTACAATATCATTTTAATCATTTAATAGGAAAATTTACTGTTTTTTGCCCATAACTTTTTTTCTAAAGAACAAATATGGTCAAACAAAGTATTGGGACCTAAGTTGAGCCATCCTCTATCCATTAAATAAGAATCATCAAAATCGGTTGAGACGCTATGAGTGGACAAACAAAAAAAAAAACATACATACGGTATGAACTGATAACCGCCTCCTTTTTGAAATCGGTTAAAAAATAAATAAACTAATAAAAATGTTTGCAGCTGTTGCACAAGGCTTAAGTTGCAAAAATAAATAAATAAACAAATAAATAAATAAATAAATAAAATAAAATAAACAGCGATGTAGGTAATTATTGCTTAAAAACGTCTGTGCTGTGTGCTGTCATGCAATGCTTAAATGCTCCACATAATGTTCAAAAATGAAAATTTTCTACAGTTAAAGTTTTTTTTTTTTCATTTTAAGTTACATTATTATTATTTGATTATTTTGTTTTATTTTATTTTATTTACTTCTTTTACTTTATTTATTTATTTTTTATTTCATTTAATGTATTTATTTATTGTTTTTCCTTTCTTCTTTTTTTTCTTTTTTTTTTGTGAACATCAATATGAAAATTTTTTTCACTAATAAATAAGTTTGGGATCGGGGTTGTCTGGATCAAAAAACAGAGCTGCCTTCAGATCTCCATCCAACGAGTCAAACCACGTGTTGTGGTAGTTAAGAGGGATCCTGGAGTGTAGTGCAGTGAAACAAGCCTTGCACCCAAAAAGTGTGCTATATGTCACCTGTAATTTGTGATAGTTAGGCATCTTCCTGATTACCAAGAAAATACATGTTTATAGTACTAGCTTTGCCCCCTCCTGATTTTCCAAAAATGCTCTAAAAGTATTTTATCAAGAAAATGGCCAAAGCTAAGACAAAATCGCAAGCAAATACCGAATAGCTCATCCGCCAAAAAACCGTGATAAGGTTCGGAGTTCAGAGTCTACATTTCACCCTCATTTGGATCTCAGTCAGTCTCGGCGATCGTAACTAAGCTGAAGGTAAGTACTTGATAAAGATACTCAGTGTATCTTCTCACTGGTAGCTAAAAAAAGGGGGAGCTTTCTGAGCCTTGAGATTTCTGCATTAATGCAACTTGCTGCACTTCAGGAAACCTTTACGCACAGATGCTTGATTATTTTAGAAATTTTGTGGAATACTATTAAATTCTGAAACGTTACCTGGACATAATCTGTGACGTTCCAGAATTGTCTTACAGAATATATAATATAAACACGAGGCTTCCGAATGAATGAAATGTACACATTCAGTATTCTAAAGATTCTGGTAAACTTTCGGGAAATTGCTCAAAAAAATGCAATTTAGGAAACTATTTTGCAAAGTTACTCGATTTTCACAAGAAAAATTCACAGTGAAATCCCGGAACCTTACCTGGAAATATTCTGTGACGTTTCAGAATTTTCTTACAGTGCACAAGAGCACATAATATAGGTACTTGGCTTCCGCATGCAATGCACACATCCAGCATCCTAATGATTCCGGGTAGGAGATTGTTCAAAAAATGCACTTATCATTTTTGATAGAAGGGCATCTTTCCGAGCAATCAAGTGTAAACGTTTCCTCGATGAAAACCACTTGGAAACCAAAACAACCATTGAGATAAACTAAGATTAAAAGGGAATCGCGGTGCTTCAAAAAGATTCTCAGGAGCTAGTGAAGCATTCAATTTTCTTTAAAGTAAATAGAAATTGTTCGTGCATAATGAGCTATCTTTTGAAGAAAAAATTAGTTGAAGTGTGTTGTGAAAAGACTTGATTGCTCGTTTGGGTTGATGACAACCATTAAAAATGAATATAATGGTCTTTCTTCTCGAACGCCAAAACAATTGCAACTGTTGACGAAACGAAGAAAATTGAGCGACCTGTGCGGTATATCAAAAGGTTTTCAAAATAGTTTCTAGTAGGTATGTTTTCAATAACATGTAAAAACATTAATCATGTTATTAGTAATTGTAATTAAATTATAATCATTGCTTTACTGTTTCACTACTAGTTAGTTGAAAGATAGTCCAAACTATTATTTATTCCTTTTTTTTCATAAATTTTAATTGTTTTCGGATGCTTTTGTGAGTCATTCACCGGTGACGATAATGGCACAAAAAAAAAAAAAAAAAAAAAAAAAAAAAAAACATCGGAGAAAATCAAGATTTTGCATAATAGTGCCTTTAACTCATTTATTCACAAATACTAAAGCAAAAGAAAAAAAAATATTTTGGCTTGTTTACCGGTTGGTTGTTAGATTAAAAGCATGCCAAATTAGGGCAACCTAAGGTTCAGAACCAAATACCTTTTGCTCATTTGGCTCCATTCTCTTTACATTCCTCAAATGACTCATAAAACATAAGAAAAAAATAATTCCATCTTAAAAGTTCAGTTTCTCTTTTGTTTGGCAGTAGTTCAACAAAAAATAACAAATTGGCCGTATTAGAAACAGGGTTCCCTTATAAAGCCAATTCCGGAAAAACGCCAAAAAGACAGTCAAACTTTTTAAAAAATTAAAATTTCTTTTGTCAATATAAAATCATATTTAATCACATTTGATTAACTCAAAATCATTATCAAATATTCCATACTTACTTCAATGGGAAGAAGAAATATAAACCATCACAATCGGTTCACTAATAAGACGTTATTATTTTTTTAACTTTGGAACTTTTTCGCGCAGCTCGTGCACAGATGTGCACTAGATCATATCATCCATCTCTCCTTTCGGAGTATGAATAAGGAGACTAGTCCTATTTATGCCAATCCAGGTCTTATTGGGCTACAGTATACTTTTCTAAGGTTGTCAAATTACAGGAAAAAATGACGGTGCACAGAGACAATGGGATCGTTTCCAAAATTTTAAAAGTATTTTTTTCTGAAAGAACATGCTTAAAAACATAGGATCTAATCCTTTTTTAAATAATTTGTTTAAGTTTAATATTAAAAAAAAATAACTTAAATCGATGCGCTTTCATTGTTTACATTTCTTGCCGATGACATCACAAATGATGAAATGCCATTCTGTGTTGCCATTCACAGACCACAATATTTAATTCGCATCTTTACACACGTGTATTGGCAACGATTAAAATAGATAGCAAACGTAGAGTGCAATTTTAATTCGCTTCTTGATTATCATGACGTGGAAACGCGGTACAAAATGCGCCAGAGATTATCATTTGTGACGTCATCAAGAGCACTCCTTGTTTGCAAAATCGCACATTTTAAAAAATTAATTAAAAAAACGAAAGTATTTTCTGGGTCCATGGTATTTTTTTTTTTGCTTATTCTATCAGTTTCAATGACTAAAAGTACTACTTTTGACTGAAGGAAACAACCCCATTGTCTTTTTGAATTTATACTAGTAAACTACAATGAACCCTAGAGGAAACAAAACTAAATGCAAAACAGGATAAGGCAATTTTGACACGACTGGTTTGTCATAACGGATGCTGTAATTTTGCCTGTTGATAATGAACTGTTTGTTGATAACGCTTTATCATCAGTTAAGTTTCCTGATGACTAAAATTACAATCGAGCAAATTTGTACTATCCTACACAGCATAAAAGGGGGTTGGCTTTATTGGTGCGCATGGCCGTAATTGGCGCACAAACCTTAGTTTAATTATGAAACTCTTTCTCCTAATTTTTTATATTTCATTGATGTGTCTCTACTAATTTCATTGTTTATACGCCACTACGCACCAATTACGTAAACTACTTTTGTGCCAATATTGCGGCAAGAATGAGCAGTAAAATTAAAATTTATATGTGTAATCATTACCTTTTTTTCTTAAATTTTAGAAATGGGTTAATATTTTCACAGGTAAGCAAAATGTTATGTTTCTTTTAACGACTGCATATGTTAATAAGTGGGATTAATATTTCTTTGCGGGGGGGGGGGAGATTTATTTGTTCCAAACGCTTAGGGACAAAGTAAAACGTTCGTAACAGAAACATATCGCAAACTCATTTTGGAAGACGACCTTGGTCGCAAAAGTTCTTTGGAAACAAAAGAGTGACCTATCAACAGGATTCTGCACCTGCACAGGGAGCTGAAGACACTCAAGATTGGCACAAGACACATTTTCCGGACTTCATTGGAGCTCAGAAATGGCCACCGTATTCCCCAAATTTGAACCCAATGGATTATTCTGTTTGATTACAGAAGATGGACCTTCCAACTGGATTCCACACCTGCACAGAGAGCTGAAGGCACTAAAGATTGGGGCAAGACACATTTTCCGGACTTCATTGGAGCTCAAGAATGGCCACCGAATTCCCCAAATTTGAACCCAATGAATTATTCTGTTTGATCCATCTTGGAGACAAGGGCCTATACCTTATAAAACTTTGGCATTCGTACAGAAATCCCTATGCGGTTGTTACACGTTTGCCTGTTGATAACGAACGGTTGTTGATAACGAATGGGATAAAATAGCCCAAAATTTTGTGACACGACTTCAAGCTCTCTATTAGGGTTAAAGGTAGCCGCTTTGAAAATTTGTAAATATATTAGACGAAATAAGGTATTCCTATTTATTTTGAAGTTTGGTCGTGATATTTTCATTAGCTTTAAAATTATAATGTGTATCCAAGTTATTTCTTGTCATCCTGTAAAATAGAAATACTTTGACGGGAGCATCAACAGGAAGGAAGTAACTATTCCGCAAAATCGTGAATACTTGTAAATTGAAAGCGTGTAAAAATGAGCACCAACTGCATGGCGGAATCTTCTTCAACCGCTATTGTGGTGGTTGAAAATGTTTCAACCAATAAGTAAATGAATAAAAGTAAATAACATCAGAAAAACGAATTCCATGTTTTTAGATATTTACTCATCTTTTTCGACGTGACTACGTTTAAACCTTTTGCCACATGACTACCTTACATGATGGAAATGCACAATTGAAAGCCACAAAGATGGGAAAGAAGGGCAAAAAGCCTGGAAAGGATTCTTTGGAAAATCATATTAACCGAAATGCCAAATGAAGTATTCTATTTATTTAATCTAAGCAACCTGAGCAAACAGTTTTTGATGGCAGTAATACCCACCGCGTATAACCTTCTATTTGCTTTATCAAAATCGATTTAGACCATTACACGCACGCTACTGCGAAAGTTCATTTCCACGATGTTGACAAACTGAAGGCTGCGCACAGGGAGACTTCACAAAACCGTCATAGTTTTATGGGGTTGAAAAAAGAAAACGCCACTAATCGAACATCACCTGTGGATTTTACAGATTATGGATAGATCCGGACAGAACATAAAGGCGATGGAAGGTCTTTTTACCAGTTTTCAATTAAAGTTTTGTTGCTGATAGAACTGATGTTGTTCGATGTAGCCGTTTTATGTGTCGGTTTTATGGAGGATGGTTTTTCGCGATGAGTGACATTTTTCAGTGCAAACGCGTAGGTTTCACTGCCTAAACTTTTTTTTTTCTTTCTTTTCACCTTTTTTCTTTTTTTTTTTTTTTTTTTTTAAATTCAAGGAAGGAAGAAGCGGGACGCGATTTTGTTTACATAAAGACATTATTTCAGTGTTTGAAATCGAGAGTTCCCGAATTTAGTTGTTTTCGTTGGCAGGAAGACGCCATTGAAGCGCATCATAAAGCCAAATTGTTATTTTCGGTCTATCTTTCAACATAAAACAGCCGTTACTTTACCAAATATATCAATAAAGATTAGAATTCCAGATTTTAAAAGGGTAATTTTTTTTTCATTATTTGTTTCTACTCAGAAAAAAAAAATGTCGCAAAATGACATCGGTTAGACATTTTTGAATGGGCAACACTAAATCTGCTTCAAAAGATTCGGGACCTCAAAATGAGTTTTGTTCAATGCTGTTAAAAATTGCGCTGAATATGTCAACTTACTTCTCAAGAACTACTTTTATTGAAACATTATTCAGTTAAAAATATTTTTTTATTTTTACAGAACTGCGGTATAACCAGTGCCTGATTACCGCACAGGCCGTCTAGGCCTTGACCTGGGGTCATTTCTCCTTAAGGGGAGAAAACGTAAAATTAATATATATAACTAAGAATTAATTACTTACTTCAAGAACTATGCATAATATTGCACTTACATGAAAAATACATGTATGTAAAATAATAAAAAAAAATTTTTTGACTAATTAATTGGAAAAAAAAACTTCCTTAGTAGGGATTATTGAATCTGTCCGCCAGTAATGACTTTACTTTGTCGCAATTATGAGGGGCCTCAAAGAGGATTCATAAATGCACATGATAAATGATTTAATACAAAGTTCTGTGATAGACAAAGAGACCCCCAAAAGTGCATTCCGATGGACCCTTAACCTGTAAATTAACCACTCCATAGTCTTCAGGGGGTTTCCAAATTAACGTAACACCACGTTAGTTAGTCGGGCTTTGGGTATGACTGAGAAAAATTTCAAGCTCTAATATACAGTGAAATCCCGTTACACTGAACTTCTAGAGACTAAAAATTTTGTTCGCTGTAACGAGAATTTCGTTGTAATGTAATTCAAGAAATGTAACAGCAGTTACATTGGTACTAAAAATTCGCTTCGTTAAAACGGAAATTTCGTAGTATTGGTATTCGTTGTAACAGGATTTCACTGAATTGTCATTAATATCGTGAAGCAGTTTTTAGACTCTGAGTGGAATTGCGTTTTGTTAGTTAAAATGACTGTAGCTTTTATGAGTTCTCATTGTGTATGCAATTTTTAGGCATAATATACGCCATTGTTAAGAATAAAACTATTACGATGGCTGTAGACAAAAGATTTTTAAACGTGCAAACTTTTGTTGAACCCATCTGGTGGTTTTAGAAGATAATAACTAGCATCTAAGTATTTTTCAAGCTAAAGTTCGCCCATAAATAAACGAACTTACTTTTACATGCGCTTCCATTTTTTAAACGATTTTCTATCTCTCCTTTTCTCTCTCTCTCTCTCTCTCTCACTGTCTTGAGATCAAAATGCAAATTATTTCATGAAATATTATAAATTGTATACTTATCATGTGATACTATAAAAAGGCTTAAAGGGTGCAAAAATTTTATTCCACCAAAAAAAGAAAAAAAAAATCATTGTATTTTGTTTTCGTTCCTGATAAAAGAAACGAGCTGATGTGTGCATCACATGACTTCCTTTTACTCCAATTTAATGTCATTTCCCCATCATTGGCAATTTTAATGTGATTCAACTGTTTACTCTCTAAATATCACCAACAGTGGCCAAATTAAATCAAATTTAAAATTAAAAAAAAATCGCCAAATTTGTTGCCAAGTGCGACAAAACTTGGCGACCTAAAGACTGGCGATATATCGCCAAGTGTCCGACAAATTATAACACCACTTGAGTTTACATCGAAATTAACAATGATTTCCTCCCAAAAAGGAGCAAAAGACCCTCTTAGAAACATCCGAATGCAACCAAAATTGAAGGTGCACAACTAGGTCCCCCTAGGAGCCAACGTACCAAATTTCAACTTTCTAGGACGTACCGTTTTTGAGTTATGCGAGATACATACACACATACACACATACGCACATAAGCACATACGCACATACATACGTACATACGGACGTCACGCGAAAATTCGTTGTAATTAACTCGGGGGTCGTCAAAATGGATATTTCGGGTGTCTGTAGGTTCCTAGGAATATATCCCACGAAAAAAAACTCAACATTCATTCGAGGGTGAGAAAAATGGAAATTAAGGCGATTTTTGAGTGAAAATTTTTTCGCGAATACAATACTTCCTTTCTTGAAAAAGGAAGTAAAAACAAAGCTAGATGTTGAAAGTAAAGACTAAAATTAAAGAATTTTCATATCAATAATCCTTTGTACTAAAGAAAAAAGGGGAAACAGATTCTATAGCTACTTTTTAAAGTGCTTTGATTTCCCTTCATTTTGATTCAATCAATCTCTGGCCTTCGCCAGTGTTAAATCTACAAAAATGTACTTTGAAATTTTTTAAAAAACATTTTTATTTTATTTTCTTGTAACAAAACCGAAAGTAAATTTAGAATCTCTGTGATTTCCTCAATGTTTTGGTACTAGAATGTAAGTTTTACTTCTTTTGGTTTTGTAAATAAAAAAGCAGAAAATTTCTCACGTAAATGCCATCTGCGATATAAGTTTCTTCTTAATTAATCTTAGGCGGGATCATTCCGTCTGTTAGATTGAAATTTATATAGGATTAAATACTCAAATTTCCGCGTAGATTAGTATCTAAGTTAACCATACCAGACACGGTAGCTTTGTTTGAGGCCATCATTTCTTTTTTTTTTTTTTTTTTTTGCCAACAGAAACTTTAACTTCAAAAACTGACTGAAAAAAAAAAAGATGGCTTCAAACGACGCCGTCTTGCCTTAAAGGATTAAGAAAGTTTTTTTAATCGGTTCAGAATTAAACAAAAATCTGTTGAAATCACCAAATGTTGCATTGGAATGAAGAGCTCAGTCCCAGAGTTTCGTATCAAATCTCTTTCGAATCGGATTATGCCGAAAAAATTGTTAGAGTGAGAGATCAACGATGTCTTTAAAAAACTTTCGTCAGAATAAAGACAACAGTTAATGAAATATCCAATTACAATGAGAAAAAACCTTAATATTATTATAAATGCGAAAGTATAAGTATGAATGCATGTGGATGTTTGTTACCCTTTCACACAAAAACTACTGAATGGGTTTTAATGAAACTTGACAATAATATAGCTTAAACTTCAGAATAACACGTAGGCAATAATTTATAAAGATATTGTGTGAATTGTCCTAAATATATAGCGACAAGTGTCAAGGAGGTAGGAAAAAATTCTGCCATCTGTGAGCTATTCTGGCGTGCGCAATTCTTATATCAAAATAAATACTTTTATCGTTTCTGGTTTTATATAAATTGCGTTTGCGTATTTGAGTTTAATTCTTTTTTCTATGGGGAACAGGATTTTCATTTTGTATTTGCAATGCGGATTTTATATTAAAACATTTTTCTCCTAGGTGGAGCGAAATGATCATTTTATGTAAATTGCTTATGCGTTCCGTATTTGAGTTAAATTCTTTTTTTCTACGGAGGACAGAATTTTCTATTTGTGCTAAATATATAATGCGTTTTTAAAATACATTCTTTTTTTTCGAAGGAAAGAGGAGAGAGCAGGGTTTCAGTTTAAACGTTTTAGTTAAAAA
Source organism: Uloborus diversus (assembly GCF_026930045.1). Taxonomy (NCBI): domain Eukaryota; kingdom Metazoa; phylum Arthropoda; class Arachnida; order Araneae; family Uloboridae; genus Uloborus; species Uloborus diversus. The sequence continues at coordinate 30,962,664 of NC_072735.1, forward strand.
GATCGGATCGCGAATTGGTTGGAGTTCGCTTCGCTTGCTCATCGGCTGGGTTTTGGTAGCTTGGTCGCTTGTCAAAATAGGTAATAAACCATGACGTTGGCGGATCATGTGACATTTTAAAGCAACTGTTAATGCAATTTAATGCTTTTTAGAACTTTCAAAAAATATTTTAAATTGCAAAGGAACTTGCGCTGTTTTTCTTTTTTAATGGTGTGTGCTGGAACGGAGGATTTTCATTCATTCAAAGGAAATTCTTTAAATTCTTAGCACGGGCATTGACGTGCGGGTACAGCTAGTAGTTCATTTAGCTGTCTTTTAGAAAAAGAACACTTTCCCGAAAGTCTCTATTGGAATAAGGAAATTAGTCTCTAGAAACCTCTGATAGAATAAGCGGAACAGTTTTCCAATAACTTCAACCGTCGCTTTAAAAATATCTACATGGATAGAGAAAATAATTCTGAAAGCAAAATTCAGAATAAAGAAAAATTCCGAAATAGCATCAAGAGTATATCTAAAAAAAGAAGGAAAGACACATTATGATTGAAAAAGCAGCAAAAAAAAAAAAAAAAATCTTTTCGAATGAGAACAATATTCCCCTAACTCCCCATCAGAATGAGGACACCAGTTCCTCAAAATCTACATCAGCTTGGACTTAGACTATTCCTTCATAACGTTAAAAACTAACTTTCAGTTCCCGTTTAGGAAAAATACAACAGTAATGAAAATTTCAATTATAAATTCAAATTAAAATTTTAAGCAATTGTCCCTAGGCTGCACGGACAAATAAATAGACTTAAAGAGAAAAATGAATCAATGGAGGAAATGCTTTAATTCCCCAGTATCAGCGAAGCCTAAAAACATTTGAAAATTTTTATTTGTCCACACTTGAGCAAAAATGGCAGCAACATGGCATTAATTCAGCTAAATTAACTCCATAAAAAAATCAGTATCTAGCGCAGACAAGTTCAAATGTCGAATTTAAAACAGTTAAAGCCTAAAAACAGTTGAAGAATTTTATTTGTCCACATTTGAGCAAAAATGGTGACGATTCAAATGTCAAATTTAAAGTTTATTTTAACTTACTTAAAATGCTCATAACTTATCCTCTCGTTAATTAAGGTCCTCCGTTCCTTTAAACAGTAGGTAGAAAATCTTCTAGTGGAAATTTTTTCAGCGTTTTTTCAAAGAAACTGAAATTGAGACGATACGATACATTTTTCAAGTAAAAAGATCTATTTTTGCTTCCTAAAATTAAACTTCAAATAAAAAAAGAACTACTAATCCATTTTTTTCCGTAACGGTCTATAACCCTTTCCAGCACTAACCAACACAATGTCTGAAATTTCAACTAAATTTATCTGGTAGTTTCCGAGTTTTCCCCGGACATATACATTCCGAGTTTGAATTTTACATAACCTTTTTTGTGTTTATGTGAGCTTAAGCCACATTTAAAACAAACAGTGACTGAAAATACTGATAGTGTAAAAACAATATTTCTTTTATAAATGAGTTGTAAACTTGTCAACATTTCTTAAAGTTTTGTACTTAAAACTATGTAAGCCCAAATGTTATTAATGCCTAGATTGAATGCTTGGAACCACCAAAGAAAATATTTTTAATGCCTTTCAATATATTTAAATTAATTGAAATGATGTGATTAAATTACATTCGCTAAATTAAATACAGAAACGTTAGACTTAAAGACATGTGGTTTTCATTTGAAAAACAGAGAAAAGGAAAGGGAGAAAGAAAGGGGGGATCTGAACACCTTTATGTAGAATGTAGACTTTGGGTCAGATCATCAGAAAATAACGTACAGCACTCGATATTGATTACAAACTGTCTTTCTTTTCATTAATATATTAACACTAGCGCAATTTATACTTATTTTAATGAGCTTAATTTCAATAATTGGTGGATTATCTTGCTGATATGGCAAAAGATTACTTGCTAAATTCTACGCTGTCCTAAGTGCAATAAAGCAATGTAATGTACACTACAAACTCCCTGTATACATTGGAAACACGTTTGGAACATCTTAGTTTGGAAAACATGTTCCAGTTGCCTGATGTGTCCCGCTCAGAATACTTGTTTAATTTTAACATATGAAAAGATTTGAAAACTGTTTGGGGGCAGGCAACCTTGAGAAAAGGTTGCGAATACATCTGGCTACACTTGTGAAATCATCGCTTTCTTTCACATAAAGGCAATTTTAAAAGCTTTCTTTAATACCATTCAATGGAATCTTTCAATGTAATACTACTAGAAATATTGTTGCAATGAATTTTCTTTCATTTCTGGCGGCGATTTACAGTTGCCCAGTTAGAGTGCAGTAAAATTATCAAATTAGTGTTCCATAAGGGCCCAAAAAAGTATGTTAAAAGTGTTCTAGAAGAAGGGATTCGGGTTGTGCTCAAAACATTTTCTCAAATGTGCCCCCATAAAGGTTAAAAAAGTGTGTTAACCCAAATAAGTGTTCTGAAAAGTGTTCTCAGAAGCATTTTGTAAATGTTCCAAAAAGTGCTTCAACGTGTTCTAAAAAGGGCACCAAGAGTCCGTGTTCAAAGAATGTAATTTGCAGTGTATTGTGTCAAACAAACTTTACTTTTTCTTGTCCTTATGTGAACTTTGGTAAACCCACTTTGAAGCAAAAAAAAAAAAAAGAATTACGTTCACATGAAGGGAGCAGGCAAGAAGAGTTTGACCACTTCCTGTAAAACGTCTCAAGCCAAACATTTTGCAAAAAAACAATTACTTATATTAGGGTAACTTGAGCTCAATTTCTCTATTTTAAACTGATCCACTAATGTTTTAATACTTTTATTGCATTTTTTTTTTTCTTTTTTGATATAAAACGGAGCAAACACCCCTGAACCAGTGCATATTTATCCAAAATTTAAATATAAAATTTATTAAACCCATTTAAAATACATTATTTGCTTTATTTTTAGTTATCCTGCCATTGAGGGTAACTTTGAGCAACGTCAAGAATAATATGCAAAATTAATTTTTCAAGACCAGAAGTTCAACTTTAATGTAATAAAATAAAATTTCAAAATGATTGAAAACTCCCCGTTTGCACTTTATAACCTCACAAGATTTCTCTCGTGGGGTGTAGAGTAGCAGGTTTTACGTGGTGCACCCTGGGTAACGCTAAATCTTCTACAGCGATCACCGAGGAGACTCTCAACTGTTGCGCTATTACAAATGATTGCAACAAGAAAGAAAAGAGGGAGAAATAAACAATTAAAAACCCTCCTTTTCTCGTCTTCCCCTGCCAAACAACTTGAATCGGCGCTATTGGGAGCCTCGACTTCGAATGGCCAAAAAACCACGGACAGGCGTTGGATAAACTAAACTAAACTAGATTTCTCTCGTTTATAAGCTAACATAGGAGATAACAATGTAAGAAGGGCACTTTCAAAAACTTAAAGAACGGTTTCCAAACAGTAAATTCAGAATTATTGAATAATGCAATAAGTTGTATAAAAATTGGCAAGTTTTTTTTTTTTGAAATAGAGAGAAGAAATATTATTTCATAACCTTGCCAGGTGAGTGCAGCACTGGGTCATCAAGTTTTTCTTTTTTTTTTGTTGCTTTTGAGCGTCAAATATACTAGAAAAATTGAAGTGACTCAAAGATATCCGAAGTTTCTGAAAGTTATCCTGAATGACTGTGATGACTACGAGCTTCAGTTTCCAGATTGCCATTAAGCTAAAGGACAATCTTCTAAAGTTCGCTTCGCTAACCTTGGTCGATTCAAGAAGACACTACGTCATCGCCGCTACGTCTAAGCACTGTTAGTATCGAAAGTAATTAAATCGTTTATTTTAAAAACTCTTTAAGTGCACATTTTGAAATTTTTTTGGGTGTTAGCTAAAGCAGCAAACGAGTTTCGTTTTTCTTGAAAAAAAAAAGGAATTTTTTGACTAAATGTTTAATTTTGGCGATGTGTTCTAGTTTAAAAAAAAATTGCACTTTTTTCTTGAAAACAAAATAAAAAGTACAAATTTCACAACAGTAAACTGTTTTGAATGGTTGCAAAGTGTTACAATATTTTTTTTTAAATCGAAAGTGAACTAGGAGAAACTTACACTCTGTTTTCTGTCGCCGTAACCATTTAAAATCTCTGGAATTTATTTAGTATTTTCATTATTCAGACGAACTTAGTGTACTTTTATTTGTGATTTCGATTTTATGCTTCAAGTGGGAGGCAAAGAAAGTGAGCATTGTGGCGTGTACTCTTTAAACATTCGCTGCTACGCTGGTAAATTTACTCCATTGAAATTCTGAATTAAAACGATAACTGAGAGTGGTGTGAATAAAACTACCAAACAAAGGCACATGCAATACCATGCGGAAATTTTGATTAAATGTCGGTTTCGCTTTATAAAACTCCTCATTTTTGACTTCGCGATGGAAAAACCACGTGACGGAAGAATAGGGCCATCCCAAATCTCATCTCCACGGCAACGGCGAAGTTGATTGACGGTCGGTGGCTCCTCCCACTACCCGAGATTCCAAAGACGCACGCAGAGGGGATGGGGCGGTAAAACACGCTGCGCCTGCATCGGTCGCAGACGAGAAAGCAAGTCTGGGACAGACGATTCGAACGCACGCGGCTCGCTACCGTCCCATTTTCGCCGTGGTACTGGCCACGACAGGTCGGTGGTTGTGTTTACTTGCTGACTTCAGTGGTCGGTCAACAGACTTCAAGGAATCATTTCGCTTAGAAATAATTTTTTTTTTCTGAGCCTCGTCGTCTGACCGAGATTTCAAGTTTATGGTCTAGAATTGCAAATGGATTTTAAGAGAAATTTTATTTGAAAGAAGATAAAAAGTTATGCACTGCACGAGAAAACGTCTGTGAAACTACATTTCGTGCACAGTACTGAAAGTTACTGTTTCAGTGTTACATCAATGTTTTATTTGTCGTCTCATGCGAACAAAGCTATCCATTTTAACTGCCAGAAGCTCTATTGTTGAACCAACATTATTGTTCAAAACCAGCTTCAAAACATAATTTGAGTGTGCAGAAGAACTTAACATTGAATTTAGAAGATGATCATTGGTTATTCATAAGAATGGTCTCGTCATAAAACAAGAGTATGGCATATGAATAAATGCATTGAAGAAATGAGCAGTAATTAATAGAAGTTTCTACATAAGCTGTTATAAATTTTAAGGAAGAAAGTAAGAATAGATTCAATTTCTGCTTTCTGGCATTCTGAATCATTTTGAAGAATTGCAATTTAAACATCCCCAAACAGTCAAGCCGAAACTAATAAAAACATTTCTTCGATCAACTTGATTGATGTCACCAAGTGAACAAGCAATGTCAAAGTCATCGTCTTTGCCCTGGAAGACATAACAACAAGTTGCACCAACTTGGAACCCAAAAAGTTTTCCAAACACTTGACCACCAGGAGATTTTTCGACTCCTCACCGATGAAATTGAAACTTCCCTCCACCTGACTCTCAGTTACCTGTGGTACCTCGACCCAGGTACCCACATTCACTCTGTTCCCGCTGGCGACCCCAGAAGTGGATTCCAAAGTGTCTCTGGTCAGCGAGTTGTCAGCCCTGGGTCTGTCGTATGAGCCGAGTGGAGGCGGAGGGCTGAGGTCGTCCAAGGTGGACACGCTCGTAGCCTGGAGAGGGCGAGGGGGCCGATCCCTGCCCTTGCTCAGGAACGACGACATGAAGATGGTACAGTGTGCCGGTTGTGAGAGACCTATCCTGGACAGATTCCTGCTCAATGTACTGGACAGGTCGTGGCACGCCAAGTGCGTGCAATGTTGCGACTGCAAGTGCAATCTAACTGAGAAATGCTTCTCCAGGGAGGGCAAACTCTACTGCCGGACGGACTTTTTCAAGTGAGTAATCATTTTTTCTAAGCAGCAATTCGTTGCTACTTCTAATGCGGTAGTGCTAAGCAAAAAAGTTGTATCTGCATTTTTTGAAACAAACTGAGTTATTTTCACTACACTGCGGGTTGCATATAGCACTTTTTATGGTGAAACTTTGTTACACCAGAGGGGCCCCCTTGAGGTTCCCAGAGGGAGATAAATGGCCCTCTTAGAGGTGCCATAGTTTGCCATACGGAACAAACTGACCTCTTTACTCTAAAAAGTGTCATATGCAAAGTGCAGTTTTAACAGTGTATTTTGCCAAAATACAGTGTTCTATGGTCATTTAAGATAAGGAAATATTTTTGGAAAACATTCTGAAAAAGTGGCGTCTGAAACAAATTTATGAAATCTTAAAACTTTAAAAAGCAATATCTCGTTTTAAGCTCGTCTGCAGATACCACTTTTGAACATAGCACGATAGTATAAGCATACTGATTCATAATTAGTTAAATAGAGGCAAGGGGGTGTATAGTAATCAGCCCTACAATATGGTTTTTTTTTTTTTTTTTTTGTGTTTTGGTTTGACCTGAAGACTACATGGTTAGATAGCCATACAGATAGGTAAATAACCGATTCAAATAAAGTTTAAACAAATTTTTTTCTTTCCAAATTTTTGCTTCAAAAATATTTTTTAAGTTATCTCAATATCATATTAAGTAACACTATAGTCTTATGCATGCTTCAGCCCCCAGCACAAAATATTTTCATTTTTCTCGAGCAGCTTAAAACCCGAAAGAGCTGTTTATTTATATGTATAATGGCACAGTGTGAATCCACTTTAAAATGACCACCTCTTGTTACTTTATGAAAAGTGGTTGGCACATGCGGTTCCCTTGAAAAATATGAGTATCGATCATCAAAATTTAGGAAAAAAACATTACATTTTCTTAAACTCGAATTGTTATCTTGATATTTTTCGTGAATTTGCTTTAAACTTAGTACTTTAATCTGTCGATAAACCCAAAAATTCAATCACTTAAATCTTAAAAGAGAGATCAAGTCAGTGATGATATGCTGCGTTTTTTGAAGTAAAGAAGTTGCTATAAATATTGAACGCTGAGTTTACAGGCAACATCTAAGCATTAACATAAATCGTAACGAAATGAACATTAACCGACATTTTAAATGTAAATTCAAAAATGAAAGAAAAAAAAAAACGAAAAATGTCATAATTACAATTAATATCGTTAATATGTTTTCATTATTTTTGAGTTTTAGTGCGTTTACGATATGTTTTTGACTAAATAATATATCTTAGTTTCCTGTTATCAATTTTTACTAATTCTTGTTAATTTTTCTCTTTTAAAACCGTTTTGCACTCTAAATGATATTCAATCGCAGTATGAAGTAATGTAGTATATAGACTTTAAATAAAAGATATAGACTTTAGATTGTCACTTCCTCTATAAGAATCTGTAGAGAAAGGACGTAAATCGCATGACTTTTATAAGCTGTAAATGAACGGATCTTAACGATAGTAAATGGAGATTGAAGATAATAAATACAAATCTTATAACACTACAAAGTTAACTGATTTTTCTGATTAACAGTCTAAAGAAAGTCACTGAAATTTATCAGCGAAAAAAAAAAAGGATAGTGGGTAGGTAAAGAAGAATTCTTTTAATCTTTTACACATTATTTAGTTTGTTGAAGAAAAACAAATTGAACTTGCTATATTATGCATTGAAATCATGAGTAAAACCTTTCTTATAAGAAGCATCTATAAAATATACTTGTAGAAGCCTTTTGAGATGAAAGGGAAAGTTAACACACTTCTCTATAAAAAGGACTTTCCATGAATAATCGTGCTATGTTGTTATTAATACAAAGCTTGCAATTTCTTGAGATAGATTAAAGCAATCTTACGCTGTTAAGCGTTCTTGTTTACTTATATAGTTTTATGAGAAGTTACCCGAAAAATAAGTAAATTTAACTCAGTAAATATCCTACAGTTTCAAATAAAAACAATTAACAATAAACACCCTGACAATTGTTAAGCTATATACAAACAAAAGATGCCATATTAAATCATTTTGCATTTTTTAAACTTAACTGACTGTTCTTGGATACAAATTTCCAGATTAGAAGAATCTATTGGATCAACGGTTAACGGTTTAATCAACGGTTTTGTTATTAGTTATCCTTTTTTCTTTCTCAAATAATACTCAGTGCAAGGGATATAATTACAATATTTTAGATGTTTACTACCGTAATATGTAATAGAAGCTATACGTCAGGATTAAGCCTATTTAGATAGTTCCAAAACAAAATGATTATTCTTAGCAAATTAAAATTTAAGTCTGTATTGAAACATAGGTTTTTTTCCTGGGCTGGTGGGAAGTGAAATATCAATTTCCATGTGAAAAAACTTCTTGTATCCTAAAGTAGTGGTAATCAAACTCTAACACAATTATGCACAATACGAAATAAAAATTAACTTAAAAAAAAAACTGTTAACTGGAAGAATTCGACATTATTAAGCAAAAGAGGAAAGGTAATAAAATCACTGTTTTCTGAGAAAAAAAAACCACAAAATATTTCTAAAAAGCAAAGTATCAAACTGGTGTTTTAAACCGAAAGTGCTTGCGAATATTGATATTAAATTTTTGCTATATTACAACATACCCGTAAAAATGCAAAGCTATGCACCAAGTTCAGAAAAAAACATGCCCACAATTAATCTATTCCATGTATTGGTTTGATAGTATAATAATGCTTGTAATTCATTACCGTGCTACCTGTTGGTCGTGTTTGCTTTAATACAGCTAATATATACCCCAGCTGATATTTTATGAATGACGGCTTCTTATTTGTCATGCAATTTATAAAAGCAAAATTTTTTAACACAAGTTTATTTGTTTGATTAAAATAAAAGTATAAAATTAATAATAATTTCTCATTTTCCTTTCAAAAATCTATACTACAATATTCCCTCCATGGATTTTTCATACAGCACTTTTCCACTATAATTCCAACTTCTTCATTAATTTATAGTCTTAAAAGTTTCTCGGACGCTCATATTTATAACATTAAGTTATTTATATTTAAAACAAAAGTTTAAAAAAAAGTCTGATGCTGTGTTAGTAATAGCTTGCATTTTAAATATTGTGCTTGCATGACAAACTCACAGTTAAGTGATGATTTTACAAGTGTATTAAAACTTTCGTTAATTCCTCCGAAATTTAATTACCGTAAAATTGTTTTGACCTGCTAGAATTTTAAACTTGCCTTCAATTTATAAAGCATACTTTGCTTTGTTTACATTTTACGATTGTTTTGCATTTAATAATCATTATCAATTATGTATCTCAAACAGTTAAAACATCAATTTTAAGCATGTTGATATTCTTTTATGAATGAACTGTTCGTTTTATCTCGCATAATTTTGGGAATTTTCATTTTCATTTTAGCAAAATTTAAGCATCATTTGTTTTATCCCAAGAAAAATGTGTTTTTTTTTTCTTGAATTAATCACAAAATCCATCAAATTTGCGTAATTATTATACTATAAAAGCAAAGATAACAATAGCTTAAAGATTAACTTGGAGTCCTTTTACTGAGAGCGCATTTGTAGAGAAAGAAATGAATATTTGAAAAAATCTCATGTGGTTTACAAATCGAAGAATATTTTTCTGAAACTGTTTTTGTTGTAATGCTAATTGCCTTTAAAGCACCGGAATTTTAATCCGAAACTGTTTTTGAATGTGGATAATAAATTTAGACTAACCACGGGTAAAGTTTGCTCAAATATTTTCAGAATACAATTGAATTCAAATGGACAAATTACAGTTTAAATGTACAATTTGATTCATTCACAAATACTTCCGAAAAACGTAGTTTATTCTTTACTCTACCTTCTGTTACGTAACTCTTATTCGTTTAAAGATACTTTATGTCTTTCATCCGGCAGTGGGCTTAAATAAATTGTCTAAACTTAAAATCATTTTAAAAAACTAAACACACAATATTTAACTCCTGAACTTATCATTTTTTCAGGAAGAGTCGAATTTTCTTACGATTTTTCCAGCGAAAAAAATTTTGATTTGTTTCTTACATTAATAAACTCCATTTGTGATTTTTTAGCTCGCATATGTGGAATGTTACACTTCATTAAAAAAAGATCTCATAAGATAAAAGTTACGTAATTCTGATGAACTGTCAAGTGTAATGCTTTCAGAATCATCTAATCATCTAAATACAGTTACCACACAATTTGTTGAAACAATATATTTTAACATTGTATAGCTAAATTAAAAATAATATGTCGAAAAGAAAATTAAGTGAAATACTGAGAAAAATTTAATTCTTCGAATCGAAAAATGCTGTGGAGAAAAAAAGTTAAATGCTTAATTTTAAACTATACTTTATTTTGTAATGTTTTTTTTTTTTTAACTTGAAGTCGAAATGTGGTAGAAGATTTGTAGTATTTTAGTGCTCTTAATCTTGGAATATTAGCCTATGCATTACCCATAAACAATTGTTGAAATTCTGCTCTTAGTTCAACCACCTAAATTTTATACCTGAGAAATTTATGATTCAGCTTATGCAAACTATTAAAATAATATTATTTTAACAGTCATATTTTTTTTTAGAGACTTACACTAGTAAATGTTTCAAAAAATACTAACAGAACTTGGAACTTTAATAGTGAAACCATGCACTGCTAAATTTTACTGCTTTTGCATCTAAACTACACCTTCAGCAAGAAGTGAAAAAAAAAAAAAAAAAAAAAAAAATGCGGTCAAATCTAGATAAAAAAAAAAAAACTACGATCAAGGATGATATTAATCAGATCAATCTAATGACTAAATCATTTGACGTACTGAAATCATATTTGCATTGGTTGTTGTAATTTTTTTAAGCATCACTTTTTAACGCGCATATTCATCAAAAACATTTTCAATCCAAACACTACAGCCGAATTGAAACCACACAAAACAAAATTTCATTCCTTTCAACATCTACAGGTACACCGTTCGCCAGAAATAAAACATATATTTTGAGTAATTGAGTTTAATTCTTAAAGTGATTTACGATCCAGCTCTTGCAAGAGATTAACAGTGAGAACCTGATGATTAAATTATGAGCCTTGTAGAACCCATATTTGTCGTGTCAGTCATCTTTCGCGATTGGGGAATTAAGGATTAATAATGCACAGGACTCTAATCTCAAGCTCAGTGATTCACATGATTATTTATTTATCTCAGATATAAATTCTCTAAATTCAATGGTACCTTTTTCTCCGCTTCGAGGCGCGTCGAATTTGAGTCTTTTTTAGAACGCAGGAGGGAATACATGGAAGAATTTTATCTGGAATGTTTGGAATAATTTTTGTTAAACTACGTTCCCTAGAAATGATGCGTACGTCGTTTTATACAATTAATGTGAGCAATATAATTAACGTTTGTTCAGTGCATCCAAAGGATTGTTGAGTGTTGAGCGAAAAATTTCGTGTTTTCTTGCCTTTTTAGATTCAATTACGCTGATGTGAAACGTTAATTGTAACAGAATTTTTGTTCTAACAATTCTATCTATCCCACTGCGTTACCGAATTTCAGTTAAATTATTGTCAAGGTTTTAATAGGTATTTTTACATGAATTATTTTTAAAATACGGATGCAAAAGATTTGGATAATAGTATCATTTTAAATGCAAAACTTCTGCGATCCATCTAAAACGGGAAAGGGATAAACTGCTCGAAGTATGATTTCCATTTATGATCTTTCTGAAAACACATAAACAAAGTTTTTTTACCTTAATATGTGTTTGAACTTTTTAAAAAAATTGTTAAATCTGAACAATTTTTTTCTGCATAAAAATTTTGAGAGTAAAATCTTATTACTGTTATTTTCCCCTTTTTATGCATTCATATAATTAAGATGGATATTTTTATTCATAAAATAAGAACATTTCGCAGTTATTTAAAAATTTTCGTACGTTTGTTCGAGCAAATTCTATTGAAATTAACCGCATTTCATCAATTCATAACTTAAATCATAATCATTCATCAAAAATTTAATCAATGGTGCATTACAGAAATAACTTTACCTTTTAATAGCTATAAAATGTTTTATTTATTCTAAAATGGATTGGATTTGATAGCAGGCAAATAATGTATAAAAAACAGAATTCATGTTCAAAATGTTTTGGTTTTTTGCCTATTTTCCCGTTTAAGTTTTAAAACCGGAAGAAAAAGCATGAGAAAAGGCTTAATGAATTCTAAAAATATCCATAAAAACAAGAAATAAACAAACAAAAAAAGTTCAAATAAAAAAAGTAATCATTAAGTATACTTTTTGTTTGTTTAGCGATTGTGATTGTTAAACCAAATTGAATTGAATTGGGCTACGTGAATCAATTATTTTGAAGCATAAGATAAAAAACTGAGCTATTTTTCCAACCCATTGCCACTTTTGTTTGCAAAAATACTAACACGTAAAACGTGTCTTATTTAAACACTGGTGTAATGAAATACGTTTTTAGAGTTAAGGGTGAATCCAAATACATCACAAGCGATACATAGTTCGTAGTGCCACAACACCAATGATGATGATATTTTGTCATCCTCATCATCATTTTGTTTTTAATTTTCAACATTTAGATACTTATCTTACTTTTTTATTTAATTATACCACAAAAAAAGGGGAGGGGGGATTTTCAAATTCTGAATCATTTCTTTTTAAATTTCTGTTTACTATGTAATAACTCGTGAAACTATTTGCAACTGCTGTGTGAATTTTGGGAATGAACATTCAGTTTCTTTAAAGCCCCACTAAGGTTTTACCAACTGTAGTTAGATAAATCAGTTCAGACAAAAAACCGTTTCAACTCTTTTTCCTGCTTTTAGAAATGTACAGTTTCAAAATTGTTTGGATATGTGGTATGTATGCATTTACCTAATTTGAGAAATTTAATATGTTGTTCTCAAAAAAAAAAAAAAAAAAACGTTCGGGCCAGAAATCTGGTCCTAATTCGTCATTCCCCCCCCCCAGTACCTACATGCTGTGGTGTTTGGTCATTGTCCTTCATTTCAAGCTTTACTTCAGATATTGTAATTTTCATTATAATGCTGTCATTATATTTAAAGTCCAAAATATTGATAAAAAAGGGAAAAAAAACATAAGTCTTGAACGTAAAAACATGCTAGATTACTCTCTCTCTCTCTCTCACTCTCGCTCTCTCTCTCTCTCTCTCAAAAAAAAAAAAAAAAAAAAAAACGGAAAGAATATCCGTTTTTGTATCATTTGATGGAAATTTTTTGACCTTTTTTACCCCCTGACTTCGGTTTTTTAAATATAAACTGAACTTTTCCTGCAACTATGTAACTCGACATTGAAAGCACTTCCGAAAAAAAAAGGGAAAAAAGAATGTGCTTGGAATTTAAGTGACATCTTGTCAATAACGGAAGCTGTACAGATTTAATATAAAAAGCTATTGACATGTTTCTACACCCGGAAAATGTACTAAAAAATACTCCTTTTTTAATTCATCGCACTCTGAGAAAACATAAAAAAAAAAATTGAAAAATATGAAAAAGCGACGTCGGAACAAATTTGTTTCCCACTGTTGACCACTCGAAACGCCGGTGTTATTAAAAGGAAATGAGAAAAAAATACTCAATACTCTTAAAAAAGGAAAAAAAGTCGATTTTCCGTGCGGACATTTTTATGGGTTGGATCTTTCATATTTAATTTGTTTTTTGCGGCGAGATGTTATGAAAAATATCAAATGCTTTGATGCTTTTAAACGGATGCGAATAACAGAATAATTTTTTAATCGTTTTAATTCAAAGTAGAAAATTAAAATTTTCAGAATTGAGGGTTTAAAAAAAAATATTTCTCAAAATAGGTTTTTTCGTTCAAAATTTTAATGAATTCCCCACTTTTCGGTGCGTTTTAGTGATAAAATCTTTTCACTCAAAAAATTAAATGCTCAATTTTTTTTTATTTTAAAATTTCAGGGGCTTTTAAATTTAGTGCTTTACCCATTATTCACGTTATTCGGAAGTATTTCGACATTACTTTCATTTTGTTCACGCGAACTATGATATAAGTTTATTTCTAAAAATATGCACTTCGGATTCACACTATAACTACAAAGAGATACAAAGCATCAGTTAAGTGTACCATTAAAACTTGATTTAAAACAAAAGACGTCCAATAAAAAACTAAAAATAAAAAATTGTTGCCTGAATTTTTGCTAACGTCATATGTAAGAAATAATTTTAAAGAAATAGAAGGTAAAATGTTGTAATTTTCACTGCAATTAATTTATTTACATATAAAATGCTAGCTTGTTAATTATTACAGTGACCCTGATGGTATACTTATGATGTGTTTTAAGCTTTTTGTTCTTGAACAGTTAAGTCAATAATGAACGTAGAAAATTAAGCAAAAACTATGTTAAACAGAATCAAAAGTGTTTAACTTTGAAATTATAATTGTAGTCAAAACTCGCACGTTTCTTCATGTAATAATTAGTGTTTTGTTTAAATATGATCTTTAATGACGACACTAGGTAACTTATCTAGAGGGCCGTTTTCACCCAAAATTTTCATTGGTTATCGCAGCAGGACATTTTAATATCGGGAAAATTTTAGTTCAATATCAATATTACCTTATAGTATGTAAGGAGTACGTATATATATTCTTGTTCTACGACAAACTCTGTAAAAATGTTTTAAAACCTTTCTCAATTAGAAAATCAATGATCAATTAAGAAAAAATGAATAAATATGTGAATTTTTGTAATGATACCCCCTCCCTTTTTTTTTTCATTTTTTTAAATCAAGTTTTTGATTTCGATGTCTTTCGCTTTCGAAAAATGATCAGTTAAGAAAAAATGAATAAATCTGTGAATTTTCGTGATACTCAATGCTCCCCCCCCCCCACCCACGACTTTTTTTTTTTTTTTTTTCAATTTTGAATCAAGTTTTTGATTTCAATGTCTTTCGCTTTCGAAAAATGATCAATTAAGAAAAAAAAAAATAAATACGTAAATTTTCGTGATGATCCCTCCCCCCTTTTTAAATTTCAAATCAAGTTTGGGATTTTAATGTCTTTTGCGTTAGAAAAATGATCAATTCAGAAAAAATCAATAAATATGTATATTTTCGTGATGCCCCCCCCCCCCCCTCCCCTCACCCTTTTTTTAAATTTTAGATCAAGTTTTTGATTTCAATGTCTTTTGCTTTCGAACTAAGTCTTATTTTTTCATCTGTATAAGCGTCTTCACCTCTCCCCCCCCCCTCAACCTCTTAACTGCAGATATTCAATGTAAATAATAATTATGTAACAATAATACCGTGCAATAATATGTTAGGAGATACGGATGCACTATTGTCTACTTCCTTACTTCTAACATTACTTTGAGTTGAAACGCAAACTTTTTGCAGAATTTTTTAGATGGAATTTCACTTAACTTCTTTTAAATGTTTATTTACTCCATTTTTCCAAAAATCTGCGGCACCTTACAGTTTTTATTATCGTCAAATGCACAGCCTGTATGGAAAAAAAAAATCATATTTTTTGAGTTTTTTATTCATATGGTGTGCCTTGAAAATAGCTTGCAAAGTTATGCGTGGAAGGCAAAAAGCATTCTATGTACATTTCTGAGTACATTATTACCTATTTATTACCTAAAAAACCGTTTTCATTTTTGATACACATGAGTTATAGATACATAAGTCAAGTTGTTTGTACATTTAACAAATTAAATCTTGAAACGGGGGGGAAAAAAAGAAAAGAGAAGGAAGAAAATTATTATGCTATGTTGCAAGCAGTCAAAGCAGTTTCATCATACATTTTGTCCTCAGAAATTTCATCTAACACTCTTGACAAGGTTATTTAATCGGAAGTTGATCAAACACATTGAAACATGAGAACCACAGATCAAAAAAATTCTAGGAACAATGTAAAAAGAATTTTGGTAAAAGAAAAATCGATATACATTTTATTATTTGTTTTTCTACTTGTCAATCAGCAATATTGAAATAGATTTATAGCTTAGTAGAAGTAAATACTTCATCAAAAATAATTCTCCCCGAAACTATCTAAAGACGAATAATAAAATAAATGTTTATCTCATATGTCATATTACATTCAGAAATGCTCTATCTCTTAAAAATTAAGTAAGATATTTTTATAGTTGATTTGCGTATTTTTTTTTTTTTTTTTTTTTTTGCATAATTCTTCTTTAATATGAAATTGAGTGCAAATGTTTGACTAAAAATATAAAACTGAATCTCTTTTCATCCATATCATACAAAAAAATGTTCAGAAAATAAAAGCTCATTTGAACTACTTTAATGCAACATTTTTAACAATTAACCTCTCACATTATTTCTGTTTTTGTACTGAAAAACGTCAACAATTTGAAATGGTTTTGATTTCGGTAGCATATCAGAGCACAAACTTCAAAAGCCATTTCCTTAATTAGCCTAGAAACAATCACATTCAAAACAAAACTGTTTTACAACATCCTCTCAAAAATCTCCCACCAATCTCAATTTATATCAATAATATTTATCAACTCCCCAAAAAACCAACCATTTCACAAAAATTGGAGGGAAAAAAACAACAACAATAATCACTTATGGCACCACACACGCTCAACGTAAGTGGGAATAAAAGAAGAAGGGAAAAAAACGCCAACCGTTTAAAACTGACGCGAAACGCCGGCGCGGAAGGAACCCGGTGTTTCTGCGGCATCTGCCGGCGAAGAAGCGCCGATCGCGTGCGGCTGGTCCGCGGAGCCGAGCCGCTTATAAACCCATCAGTCAGCGGTCGCTTGTGTCGGAAGGGTCTCGTGCGGGGCGGCGGGGATTTCGGTAATAGCACTTGATTATGTTAATTATCAGCGAAATACATATATAATGGTGGGTCCTCTGTATGATTTCCCCCGTTTCCCTTTCTACCTCATCGAGCGTTTCAAGTCGTTAGCTATTCCTCAGAGACATGACTGCCGAATGATGAAAGCGCTGCCACGTGCTGATCTCCAATGTTATCGCTATTAAGCCGTTAACGGTAGACGTTAATGGTTGATAAATGCTTAATCGAATATGGTTCCTTTTTTACGCTCGTCGTCCGGACAGAAATTTTTCGTACCGGATAGCGGTTTTTAAAAATTATTTTAAAACAGTGTTTGTCTAAATTTTCGGCCGTTCCATAAGAGCCATGTGCGTTCAATGATTAAAGTGTAGCCCAAGTGCAATGCTATTATATTAAGTATGGTTTCTTTTCTCCTGCTCTTTTTCTAGTGTAAATCTTTCCTTACCAGATAACACTTGTTAAAAATTGTTTTAAAGCAATGTTTCTCTAAATTTTCTGCCGTTCACAGGAGCCATGAGCGTTCAATAATAAAAGAGCCACCCTAGTGCAATGTGCAAATCAAATATGGTTTCTTTTGTCCCGCTCTTTTTTTAGTGTGAACCTTTCCTTACCAGATAACACTTATTAAAAATTGTTTTAAAGCAATGTTTCCCTAAATTTTCTGCCATTCCCTAAGAGCCATGAGCGTTCAATTATAAAAGCGCCACCCAAGTGCAATGCTATACCAAAAGTGGTTTCTTTTCTCTCGTACTTTTCCCAGCATAAACCTTTTCGTGTCAGGTAATAGTTATTAAGAATTATTTTAAAGCAATGTTTTTGTGAATTGCCTGTCGACGCTTTTTTTAAGAAGCTATACCTAAGAGTTGTGAATGTCGAATGATGAAAACGCTTTCATGTGCTGATATCCAGTATTATCGCTATTAAAAGCCGTTAACGACAGATGTTAATGGTTGATCATCTTAATCGAATATGTTTTTTTTTTTTTTTTACTCTGTTGATCTGCGCTGAAATTTTTGGTACCAGGTAATAATGATTAAAAATTATTTTAAAGCAGCATTTCTTTTACGTTTCTGTCGTTTTCTAAGATTGCTGAATGCTGAGAAGTTCCAACCAAGTGCAATGTTATTGTTAAGCCGTTAACGGTAGAAAAACCGTAAATCGAATCTGGTTCCTTTTTTCCTCGATCCTTTTGTAGAGTAAAATGTTACGTACCGGTTGATGTTTATTAAAATTTATTTTAAAGCAGCGTTTTCAAACTTTTCTTCCGCCACTTTTTAGAGTAGTTATTCATAACAGGTGTGAATACTGGATGATGAAAGCACTGTCACATGCTGATCTCTATTATTATCCCTACTAAACCGCCACAGGTCGACAAATACTTAATCGACTGGATCTCTTTTTTCTGTTCTTTTTCTGATGATAAATTTTTCATAGTAAATAATACTTATTAAAAATTATTTTGTGGCAGGGTCTTTCGAACTTTTCCGCCATCGCTCAATTAAGAACTAATTTCTGTGAGAAATGATTGTCGAATGATGAAAGCGTTGCCACTTGCTGATATCCAATGTTTTGCCGTCAACGTCAGGCGTATAGGGTCACCGAATGCTTAATCGATTGTGGTTCCTTTTTGCAAATTTTTTTTTTGGAAGGGGAGGAGGGGGAGTGGTTTAAAATGTTCCCTGTCGAACAATTAGATTCATTAACAGATATTTTAAAGCAGGGTTTCTTCAGCTTTTCTGCTGTCTCTCCTTTGGGGAGTTATTCCCTAGATAAGAGACATGACTACCGAATGAAAAAAGCCTTGCCACGAGCTAATCTCCAATGTTATTGTTATTAAGCTGTTAACGACAGACAACGGCTGTTATGGTCGAGAACAGGGGCGGATCCAGAAATTTTTGTAAGGGGGGTCAAATTTCAGTGGTTCTATTTCTAAAAGACGTGAATGCTGAATGAAGAAAGCGGTGCCACGTGCTGATCTCCAATTTAATCGCAGACGTAAAAGGTCAACGAATGCTTAAACGAATAGGGATCCTTTTTTCATGCTTTTTAATAGTGTAAAACGTTTCGCACCAAATAATACTTATTAAAGCAATGCTTCTCGATCTTTTCTGCCACCAACCATTAAAGGAGCTATTTATAAGACACATGACTGCCTTTTATAAGTAACTATTGGTTCCAGTACGGCTTTGCTCGTAGTTGAACATTAAAAGGTCATTTGGTTCGGCTGTATACCTACAAATAACGGATGATGAATTTCTCGCCAATTGGCTATGTTAAATGGCTCGCCCATGTTACGGTTCCACGTTATGATAATTTCGTAATTTACTCTTCCACGTTATGATAATTTGCTGGGTAAAATGTTCTTAAAATTAGAATAGAAAAAGAACAAAAAAGAATTTTCGAAAAATCGCTTCGAGATGCACACCCCATGCTACAAACTAATTCTGTGCCGAATTTAGTGAAAATAGGCCGAACGGTTTAGGCGCTATGCGCGTCACAGAGATCCAGACAGAGAGACTTTGAGCTTTATTATTCGTAAAGAAGTAACGTAGCATAAAATTTTCAACTTTAAATTAATGTTACAGTTTCAAACATAACATAATTTTAGTTTTGAATATTGTTCCAACGTCTTAATGAAGCATAATTTGTGAAAAATTTCCCAGTGCTTTGTTTGCTTATCTCGTAAACGGCTTACTGAGGCCTAGGAAACGCATATGCAAGATTGGAGTACCGCATATTCAAAACATCAAATACATAATAGTAAACTCATTATTACCCAAATGTTTATAGAATTCAGTTACTTTGTCACTTTTTTTAAGTGGAACAATTTATTCTCTATAATATATAGTTTTAAAAATATTTCACGTAAACAGGCAAAACGTTGTATCAACAAAATGAAAGCAATTTATTAGTACAAGGCATAAGGTAACAAGATCACTAGCTCTCAAGCAAATATAATAAAAACATAAGAGATACTTTCATAAAACTGGACAAACTTGGAGCTATCGATCCTCGATGCTCAAACGAATAATATATAAAACTTCAATATCAAGTTAGTAAATGATATTGGTGGCTGCTTAACATTATTATAAAACACAAGTTTTTAATTTTGTTCCCATGTTTTTCTCTTCTTCCTCACTTTTTTTTTACTTGTTTACCAAACTTGAGAAGCGAACTAATCAAGGAAGCGAATAACTTACTTGTGTTTTGACGTCTTTGGAATGACCCTCTTAGAGCGTTAAAATGTTAAATTAATTTGCGTTAAAAAACTGTCATGATTTTACAAAAAAAAAGTATCATTTCACATTGTGTTGACTGCAACTATTGTTTAAGCATATTGAGTGTTTTTTTTCTAACTTTCTTTAGTTTTTTAAACCTGTATTTTAAATGTCAATACATATTTTTTAGATAGCTACTATTACATTAGAAGGCTTCTGATTTGAAAAGCAAATATTTCGTAAAATTTCCCGCTCTTAAACGAATAAGTCGTTTAATCAATACCTGTCTGCAACTGAAATCAATAATCTTTCAGGTTCTATCGGTACCGTTCCAAAATGTTTTTGAGGTAATGTAATGCGTATTACAAGCTTATGTAAAAGAAAATTAGAAATAGAAATTTTCCTCATTTTTTTTTTAAATCTTCATTTTTAATTGCAATTCATATCTTTTACAATCATTATTCAAAGTCAGGCGCTTCTGCTGCAAATTGATCCCAAAATCCCTCTTTTGTTGTTATCTTTATAAACAGATAGAACACTACTTGAAGAAATTTCACTGATAACACTGATAAAATACACAATCGGCAAATCTAGAGAAGGTTAAAAGAATTGACTGCTTATTCTTAAACTTTCGGTTAAAACTATCAACTGCATTCGATTGGCCACATAAGAAACGGAGAAATATTTCTTTCTTGTTTTCCTTCTCTTTTTTAGGGGTGTGGGGATGGAAAATTGTTTCATCTAACTAAGACACATCGGTTCGCAACTCCAATACACAGTAGGGGGCGCTGCATCCACTGTCTAATGGCGGATGAAAAAGGTAAAACAAACGCACGCCGTAACTTGTAACTTGCTTTGACGCTTAGTGAATGACAGTAATTTTTCATCGTGTTTGTGGGAAGTTTTGTTTTCTATTCTTCTGAAATTACATTACACCACAAACTGTCCGAAGCCTTGTAATTTACCCCAAAGAAAACACGTGGAATGGAATGTTTTACCTTTTTCTTTAGTTTTGTTAGTCACCGCAAGGTAGCGTATTCGAGCTCTGGAGTTGCGAATAAGTGCAAACAAATAATGTAAAAATTGTTGAAAATACTGAAACCACCTGTCTTCATAATTTAATTTGTGTATCTGTATCTCGGATACAAAACACATGTCATCAGAATGTTTCTTTAATTGCGGCATAGAAACTCCTCACTATTTGAACTGAGCAGTCTGATTGGGATGGCTAAGTATTGTTTATAAATTCGAAGTCTGACAACCTTAACGAAGAAATAAATTCATCAGGGAAAAAAAATTTTGAATTAAATCTTGCATAATTACCCCATTTCTTGGAATTCTCACTCCATTTTGACAAAATGAAAAAATACTGTAAATATAATGGTCCGTTCTAGGGTACATAGTGAAACACGTAGAAAAAAAAATACAGTATCTGTGTGCACTCATAGGTGGAGGAATCAAAAAACAAGGAAACAAATTTTCGGTATGACATTGGTCGATTGAAATTTCTCATTCTAGCATACTATTTTCTCTCCAATTTTTTACAACTATCTCATTCGCTTCCTCACATTTTAAAAGCGAATGCGAAAACATTTTTGTTTATTCATTTTCCCCTTAACTTTTGCTTTATAATTATCTGAATTCTGGATAACTCTTAAATTTTCGCCGTTTTACATAGCTTACCTCCAGACCATTCAACTTCAAGCTACCGCAGTAGTTCACAAAAGAAGGGATGGAATTTATTTCTGTATGTATTGCATTGTTTTTTCTCTTGATGCAGCAACAAGAAATTTTCGATTCCATTAAAAGTTTCGCAGTTTGTTCACACCCATGTCCATAAGAAAAAGGAATGATGAAAATTGAAAAAAAAAAAAAAAAAAGAAGGTAAATAAGAAAAGATAGTAGAGAGATTACTCGTGCATCTCCAAACCTTTACTTCAATGGTGTTTTTGATTTTCTGATTTTAATTCGTAACAAATGCACAGACGGTAACATTTTCAAGTCGATTTTGATTTCTTGTTTTTGACTACCTATGGAAACAATTTATTGGTTGAAGAGCTTCTACATTTGATCTCAACTTAGTTAAGTCCTAGAGTTTGCTGACGCATGTGTAAAGTATACTTTGTATTTGCATAGAGATATGTAACAATAACGTTTACAACGAAGCTAATTTTGGTGCAAAAAATTCTGGTGTAATAAGTTTCATAACTGTAACTACAGAAAATACAACACTAAAAAATAATATAATTAAATTTGTGCATCATTCACGATAACGATCATTTTATTTAAGAATAAAATGTTTTTGACGCCAAAAAAAAAAAAAAAAAAAACACAATACTGAAATTTCAAATTCAGTATTAAAAGGGACTTGTATATACTATAAATACGTATTTTTTTTTTCACTATTTTACGGTTGGAGTTAAAGAACAAAACTAGCTGTCATCGCAAGTCACCGGGTGACTGAATGAAATCGAATGACGATAAAAAACAGTCACCACCCGATGGCCACCTCAAAAGCTTTATTACTGACTTCGAAAAAAAGAAAAAATGCATTATTTGGTAAAATATTTTCCGCGAAACACAAGAGGCGGAATTTATGATCTTGATTCATTAAAATCATACTAATTACATTAGTGTACAAGGATTATTAATTTCAATGAATTAAAAATAGATATCGTTTAGCAATTTGATGATTGAAAAAATGGTCAAAATTTCAAAAAAGTCGCTCTTGGTAATATTATCACCACCGGCCATTGGCGACTAATGAACAGGGCACAATTTAGGAATTTTGGGACTGTAATCCAGGCACAATTGCAGCCCCCCCCCTTCCCTCTGAGTAGTACATTCGACAAATGTGCTGTAGAGTTTTAACTGCACACCTTTTTTCTAATTGCATATGCTACAAGCATAGCTGTTTTAGTGTTAAAAGCCACACTGCTATACACTTGATAAATTTCTATTGCTGTTAAATACCGTAACAAAAAAAAAAAAAACAAATAAAACCATATTTTAGTACAAATTTCTATGTAGTTTTATTTTTGGATGGGGACTTAACAAGGGGCCCCTAATCCGGGCATCATAAATCAAAAGGTAAATCAGGCCCTGCTAGTGAATGAAACCAATTTCACCCTTTAGTTGGAATTGGTTTTAATTCGTCTTTCAAAGATGGGAATTTGTCGTATTTGAACATAGTTCTTTAATTAAATCTAGACCGTTTTAATGCATGTAACTAATAAGGAGTAAAAATTGAAACAAAAATATAAATTATTTCGTCCTTTTCTTTCTTTTTTTTTCAGTAAAAAATGCAAGACATATGAGGTTATTTTTACGTTTGGGTTATAGCATTTATTTATTTCAAAACTTTTCTGCTTATTTTTAATACAATAGGCCAAAGATTTTCATATAATATATGTATGTAATATATATATATATATATATACGTACATGTTATAAATACACCACACAATTTAAAAAATTCAGGCAGTTAACGTCACATTACTTGCAACCTGCAACTAAAACATTTCACGCATCTTTTGAGTCAAGCGAATCAGTCAAAACAAGCAAACCAAAAGAAGAAGGAAAAACGAAGCCGGCCGGTATAGCAGGAAATATTGGATTATAATCCCTGAATTCTGTTTAAACCTCGAAGAGCTAAGGCTTTCAGCTGCATAGATCTGGAAATTCCTCTTCTTATATGTCAAAAGCAGGAACTGATGATGTAGAATTTTTCTACTTCATTTTCTTGCAGTTTTCGCTTTCAGAGATTCTGTGTCTGCTGGTCAGTCTGTGGTAGCTGCGAGTTGCTTGTGGCTTAAAATGCGTCTTGCAGTTTGCTTGTGATCGATGGCTAATTTTATATTCTACTCCTTATTTTTATAATATATTTATTTAAGGGCTATCATTTCTATTTAGCGCTTAATATTTTTAGGTTGTAGTGTGTATTTTTAGCTTTTTTTTTATTTTATAAGGTCTACTTTCGTTTCAAGCTAAGAACAGATCAGTGAGCATTTATTGTTTTAAAAGAGGAATTAGGAAAAGCTACACGAATTTCTGTGCTTTTTCATGCTTGTTTTATTTTGCAATTAACTCGTTTTGCGTTTGTTTTACTTTGCCATTTTAAGTATCTTTTTTCTGTTTTTATTTATTTATTTTTTGTTTATTTATTCATTTTTTTCAGACACGAACATTTGATTTGGTTGCTTCATTTTACATTAAAAAAGGGTTTATTGTCGTTGTTATGTGCGTATAGTTTTACAAACATTTTCCAATTCTTCTGCTTCTATTAATAGTCATGACATTAGTTAATTTTTATATGAGAGATCAAAAGAAAACTGGCTGCTATATACTTCTGTTTTCATTGGCGAAGAAGTTCTATAGTTGTATTTTTTTAATTTATTTTTAAGTTTTATTTTAAAATCTATACTGGAGCTGAAACATTCTTAAGTAATTTCGGTAGACGCTTTTTAAGAAAGATTCGATCTAGCGTACTGAGGAGCTTTTCTATTAGGAAGAAAGGCCAATAACTATACAAGCCATTTTATTCCCTAATCCTATTTTGTCACGAAACTTTTGATTTCCAACTGCACTTTGCTTATAAAACCCTTGCTCAAATCTCGCAAAAAATGTTGCAACTTTGACGGAAGGTATATACGGAACATTTTTTACGAAGCCATTTTATCAATGCGACTGATTTTTTTTTCTAAATTTGGACATGTGTTTCTAAGTCTGAAACCAAAGACCATATTTAAAAAAAAATCACTGTGATTTTTAGTGGAGTTCATTTTGAATTTTTTGAAGTGGAATTTTTTGAATGAATGAATTCATTCAAAAAATTCTCATAACTCGACAGTTTTACACTATTTTAATCGATTTACAAATGCATTTTTAAAGAAATTAAATTCTAGAAATAATTTCTCAGTTTTTGCTACACAAATCTCCTTCCGTGCCAATGTAGTATGATAATCTCTCATTAAATGTCAAGCCCCAAAAATCCAAACCAAAACTTCCCACCCAAAGCGGTCATTTTTTTACACACTTTACCCAACCCAGACATATCTATCGACGTGGAAAGAGAAATGGCACCAGGGCGGCAGTATTTACCAAGTGGCGACGGTCGCTTGGTCCGAAGCATTGTACCCTAGGGCCTCATTTCCGACCTAGAGCAATCCCTCATCTCGGCGTTTATACCGACGAGGAGGCTTTTCTGACCACTGCTGGTCTCACTACCCCCTCCCCTCCCTCACTGCCCCCCCCCCCAGAGAACACCATCTAAAGGAGCCTTATTTTATTTATAAGAGTAATTTTGATCTCATCATTCTAACAGCAATATTTTAAAATTTTCTTTTTACATTTTATTGAAACCACTTTTTTATTAAGTCGTCTGAGTTGAAAGATAGCTAGGAATCGTGTTTTAGATTTAAAGTACATAGTTTTCGCGTTTTTTTTTTTTTTTTTTTGTTTCTTTTTTTTACAAATTTTAAATAATATTTTGAAGAAAAAAGGGTTTTACTAAATTCTTCTGCTGTAAGAAAATCCCGAAATGTCTCAGTTTGTTTTCGGTAGCGGTTCGAGATTGCACCAGTTTTCTGAGAAAGTCAAGTATAATTGGAAAAATAAGGTTCCCGAATCGGTACGATTTTCATGAATACCTAATAGTTCTACCTATTGTGAAAAACTTTTTTAGCTACCAGTGTAAAAGTGTATTCCACTTCTTTCTCAAATGTTACGCTTTCAGCTTAATTATGATTCTTCCAGATTGCCTGAGTCCCAGAGGAAGACGAAATGCAATCTCTGGATACTGTATTTTTGCAAGAATTGCGACCAAAAAAGCTGTTCGGAAATAACTTGCAATTCTGGCTTAGCTTCAGTCATGTTTGCTTTAGGAGCTTTCCTGGTATACCAGGAAAGAACCGAGCTATTACTATAAACACATCCTAGTTTGCCCTAAACTTTCCTCATTTATTCCAGAATCATGGCTGACTTTTATTTGAAGCTTTCTGAATTCATCGAAACATTCCAGGGTAATGTCAGGAAGGTTACTGGCTTTTAGTGGAAAATTTTCCTGTTTTTGTCAGGCATATTACTGCTAAAAATTAGGTACATTAGCTGCTCATTATTTTCCAGGAAAAGTATCAATAATACTAGTTACAATTAATATAATAATAATTGAAATAATACTAATAATAATAATTTTAATAATAACAATAATAATTTTAATAATAATAATAATAATAATTTTAATATTAATAATACTAATTTTTATAATAATAATAATAATAATATTAATATTAATATTAAACTGGAGTTCGTACTCTCTTATACATACAAAAAATAATGAATGATATTCGCAGGTCCATACATCTTTCTCAGATTACAACCTTACGAAACTTGAAATTTAAATATGATCCAAAAGTAATACGCAAGATCGCAATTCGATTTATTTAAACTTACTCATTAGTCAAAATGGTTAACTTTTGAAATAAAGAGAACAAATGTTTTTAAGAAATAGTTTTTCTGTAAACAGAACAGATCAAGTTGTATTCCATCTTCTTACAATGCGGCCAGAAATGTTATAAATAACTTTCCATCGTTGTTGCTAATTTTGCTATTTCCGTGAAATTAAAACAAAAATTATAGACTTTAGCGCAAAATCATTAGTGTTACTAAAATGAGAATAAAAATCCTGTGTGTAAATTGGAACGTGAGAAATTTAAACCAAGAACTAACGTAGGAAATAATTTTATTGAAAAGCGAAACGAGTACGCGATAAGTTTAAATTGTTACGTAAGAAAGTTTATTTCAAATACAGAAATCAAAATCTAGGTAGCAACGGTTTTCTTTTTCTAACTGCTCTCTTTTTGTTTTAATGTAAGTTTCCTTTCTCTTGTTTCAAATAAAAATTGGGAGTGTAGAAAATTTTAGGTTTAAAGTTCGTTTACCGTACAGGGTAAATATATATATATATTTTTTCTTTGCTCAATTTACTTATAAAGTTAATGCGTATTCACTAGTCAAATCTTTACGTTACCTTACATAAAAAAAAAAAAATTGAATTTTGACCTCTTGAATTCAAATTATGTTTTTCGCAATCACGAGTGTGTGTGTATGTAGGCGTGTGTGTTTATGTGTGTGGGGGGGTATGTGTGTTTTTGTGTAGGGGTATGTGTACGTGTGTGTAGGCATATGTGTTTGTGTCTATGTGCAGGCATGAGTGTGATGATTGTGTGGGTAGTTGTGTGTAGGTGTGTATATGTGTAGGTGTCTGTATGTATGTGTGTGTATGTATGTGTTTGAGTGTGTGTATGTGTTTGTGTTTGTGTGTGTGTGTGTATGTGTTTGTGTGTGTATGTGTTTGTGTATGTGTGTGTAGGTGTATGTATCCGTTTGTGTGTGTGTAGTTGTGCATGTATGCGCGTGTGTGTAGTATATTGACGCAACCTGGAGACGGCTTTCGCTATCGTGAGGAACCGGTCGACGGTGATGCTGCAGAGGGTGCTGGCGGGAAAATAAAATGATAGCAAGCCAAAACAGTCAAGTGAGAACAATAAGCAATCGTGATTGCGCAAAAAAGAAAAAAAAAGAAGAAGAAGAAGAAGAAACTTCTAAACTGTTGTATAGTTACACAACATTATGAAATTATAAATAATAAAAAACGCTTAAAATGAGATATTAATCTATTTTAAAAGTTATCTTGTCACTTAGGAGAACTTTGCATCATGCGGGAAATGTAATGTAAAAAATACATAAATAATAATATAAGCAGGAAAACCAGAAAAATAAAATCTTTAAAGGTTTAAAAAGTCAAAATTTTCATTGTATAAGATTTTCATCGACGTATGCGATGGCGATTACTAGTTACTACTAGTAAAGTATTGCTACATAAATACAGATTATTTTATTGGTTCTTTTTTGCTTCACTTATTATTATTATTATCGTTATTAAGGATTATTTATTAATTTGCAGGTGATAAATATCATCTTCGTGATTCTTTTTTGGAAGGAGCGAAAGGGGTTCGAATTGAATGACTTTTGTATAGTATTATTTTATCGTTAGATACAAACGCATCGATACCATCATTACGGATGATTTTTCCTGAAATCATATCTAACTTAAGTATGTTTGATACCAAAGACATTTAAATGAAGTCATTTGGAATATGTTTTTTATTCTGTTTTTAAAAATCTGAAAATGTATAGGCTAAAATTTCTGCAAAATAATAATTTTTAAAAATACGTCGTAATTGCGTAGCTGCAATACTTGATTTCTAAAGTCTTAATCTGTCAGAAAGAAATCCAAAGTTTTTTTCATTTTATTTCTTTTATTTTTAAAATTGAAATTTTATTTATTTATTTATTTTTTTAATGTCTATTTTTACGGAATGTAGGCTAAAAATTAACGTATAGAAAACATTTATTAATAAAGGAGCTAATGCAATAGCATTTGTAGGATATTTCATACTTGCTTACAATAATTTTGAAATTAGCAGGACTGTTTCAGTGCAAGAAAATAAAAGGGCTCCCTATTTAAATTTCTATTATCCCTATTGAATTTATCATAACTGAGCAGTTTTTGCAACAAAGATTTGTTTTTTTAATTGTTGCTACATGTTGCGTGGTGAAACTTTTTAAATATTACGATTACGTAGTGTCGTTTCTAAGTAATATTTCATATGAATCAAAGACAAACGGAAATGTACGCAAAATTATAATTTTTGGAATATTTTTTTTAAATAACGTTTAGTGGTCATTACGTTTTTTTTCTTTTCCATCAAGGGGGGGGGGAGAGGGGGGTAGTTTAATTTTCACACTAAGCGTAGTTAAAAAATCAATGTTGCTTTTTACAAATTGGTCGAATAAGGGAAATTTTTGCGAATTCATTGGGCCTTCCGCCCCCAGGGACCTCCAATCGGTGTGCCTCTAAATGTTACTTATTACCTTTTCCCCCGAATTTTATCCCCATTTTTTAGTCTTTTATTGCTGTCGTTCAACTTCTCTCACACAAAACAAATGTGCCCGTTTATTTTCAGAGAGTCCTAGGGTGCTAAATACTGCCGTGGGCAGGTAAACTGCAGTATATGCGGAAATGAGTTTTCGATATATTTGGAGAAATGTGTGTTGGGTTCAATACTAACCATTGAAAAATGTTGGAATTAGACGTCTTTTTCGCGCCTTCTTTTTAGCGGAAACCATATAAGCAAGTTTCTTTATCTTTACTAATAATAAAACTGAAAGTCTCTGTCTGTCCGTCTGTCTGTCTGTCAGGATCTGTGTGACGCGCATAGCGCCTAGACCGTTTTGCCGATTTTCATGAAATTTGACACAGAATTAGTTTGTAGCATGAAGCTGTGCACCTCAAAGCCATTTTTCTAAAATTTGATTTTATTCTTTTTCTATTCCAATTTTAAGCACATTTTACCGAGCAAATTATCATAACGTGGGCGATTAAATTACCAACTTATCATAACGTGGAACCGTAACATGGGCGAGCAAATTGGCGAGAAATTCACCATCCATTATTTGTAAATATACAGGCGAACCAAATGACCTTTTAATTTTCTACTACGGGCAAAGCCGTGCGGGTACCACCAGTTGTACAATAAAGCTAACGTACAATAGATGACAAAAATCCAAAAAAAAAAAGAAAAAGAAAAGAAAAATGGAAAGAGAACAGTTACTGCCCTTTACCTACCCACGGCAGAATACCTTTTAACTTCAAAAGCTAAATATGGAAAACTAACAAATCCAGAATCTGACGCATTTAGCACTCATTTATTTTGAGCGATCATTCATTTGTGTGAACTCTCGGAAATTTATGTATTTTTTATCTTTTTCTTGCACTTTGTATTTCAATCTATTCGTCACTTCACAATTAAAAGTTTTGCCCTTTTTTTTTCTTTTTTCGTTTACTTTCCAAATACACTTTGAGACTTGAACTTCGCTTTCGCAGTCATTTATTCTCTGTAGGTAATCAGTTGCGTTGAGAACAATCATTCCCTAGATGGCGTTTTAAACGCTAGCGTTTTAGAATAACTTATTAAGCTCGTTCTCCATGCCTGAAGGCTCAGTAGAAGAACCTGTTAAAGCATCAGGCATATTAAAAGTGTTATTATTTTAGCTAAAAGAAATCTCAGAAATACAAACCCCATATATGCACTGTAAAAAAAAAAGTTTTAGGTTACCTGTTTTAAAGGGCGTAATGTTACACGAATTCTGAAGCATCATTGTTTTAAAAACTCAAAATGTTGGTGAAACCTTGCACTACAGTTTCAGAAGAAATTAAAGTGCATGCGTAAAGATCAGAATAGGCACAGAGCGGTTAAAGGACCCTTAACCTTCAAAATTTTCAACTTTCTGGAAAACAAATATGTTATGCATAATTTAATTCTGAACAATTAGATACCTTTTTTTTACTATACGCAAAAAACTTTTCATGTTATCGCAAAAATTTGTAAACTTTTCCCATAGAGATTTATGTTAACAGCAGCTGCTTAAGCTTCTTTTTTTCTCAGATGTCGGTTTCTTGTTTTGCGCGCGTGATATCTCAGAAAATTTCTTATATATTTCCGTAAAATTTTTGTCTGGTTTATTTTTATGATCTGAACCTAAATTTAAAAAAAAAATGAAAGATAATATTTAAAAAAAGATTTTTCTCCCAAAATTTTGGAAAATTTTGATATTAACTTGTAAAATTTCAAAAATAAGTATATAAATAAATAAATAAATAATCTTGAAAAATAAATAAATTTAGGTTCAGATCATAAAAATGAACCGGACAAACATGCATTAAAAATTTTACGGAAATATATAAAAAACTTTCTGAGATATATCACGCATGCAAAACGAGAAACCGGCGAAATCGGAACCTGAGTAAAAGAGGCTTAAATAACTGCTGTTAACATAAATATGTATGGGGAAAAAGTACGCATTTTTGCGATAGCTTGAAAAGTTTTTTGCGTATAGTAATAAATAAGGTATCAAATTACTCCGAATTAAATTATGCATATCACATATTTTTTCCAGAAAGTCGGAAGTTTTGAAGGTTAAGGGTCCTTAGATCCATTTCTTGTTAACGAAACAAAAACCGTCTTTGGTGGCCGAGCAGAAAAAGCGGCCTTTTCTGGGAGACTCGCGTCGCGTGTTCGGACCTCACTCAGGCCATTTCCTCTCTTAGTGCAATAAAAATGTCTTGTTGTGTTAAAATAAATAAATAATTGGCGTACATTGGTTGGGGGTTTAAAAGCATGAACTTGATGAGTCGTTCAAGAAAGTCAGATGAAAGCTTAATTTTTACTAATGTATAACTTTTCAAGCAATTTCTCTGTAAGCATACTGAAAATACTGCTGTAATGCTTCTGCTTACGCAGAAATGAGTGAGACGTTACGCTATAGTTACATTACCATACTGTAACCTTCCACAAGCGATGTGCAACTTTACGCCAGTGATGTCAGTAAAGTTACTCCAGAGTTGTGGAGGCAGCTAAGCTGCCACCGATTTTATAGATCAAGGTTACACATTTTTTTTTCTTTACAGTACAGTGATTAACTTTTCTGCAGAAATTATTTTATACTTTATAGTAACAATAACCCAAATCTAAAAAATCGCTTTATTTTTGTACAAGCACATATTTTTGGAAAGTTTTTAACACTAAAGACAAAAATCTTAGTTTACTCACTTCAGAAACAATGTATGAGGACTGGTGGGTTGCAGTTGATTTAAAGCGCAACTATCTTTCAGGTACATTGTCTTTTAAATAATGATTTCCTCAAGGAGAAAAAAACGTTTGCAAAGTGACTTTCTGAGTTCATATTTATCACTTCGTCACTGCCCTTGTCGCATTCAAATATCAAGTCAAAGAATAATTGAAATTGTATTTTCTTTAATTATATGGCCCAATATGAGGTGAATGCTGGTCTCATTTTTCTCAGACACGATCATTTAATAATTTTAAGAGTGCCTTAAAAGGGAAATAAAAATACATCTGCAATCATATTTTGCTAGATCGGATTGAAGACATATGAATAATTTCATTTGTAACTACTTTACGCTATGACATCACATTTAGGATTAAAATATAATCCTTGTTTCTCAAATAAATACATGAATTTCCTCCAGCGCTACGAAGTTGGAGGAAAAATGACTGACTCTGACTTCGACTCCGACTCCAGGAACTTTAAAGCCATCGACTCCGAATCTGACTCACTTCTCTTAAAATCAGTTCAATTCCAGCTCAAACTCCGCAAGCACTGGCAGCAAGAGTTTGAGGGGAAATGACGAACTCCGACTCCGACTCTTTTATCCTAAATTCAGTCCGACTCCACAGCCCTGATTTCCTCATATACGCAGTTCCTAATAATGTTGAGAAATCTACATTAAGCACTGTGTGTAAGTGTATGCGCGTTTCCATATAAAAATATGCTATGTATTATAATGACAACTCTTTAACATTAATAGATGCTTGTGGTCAATAAGGCAAAAAGAAAATTTTTAAGTGAAGTAAAAATGTTAGGGCACTATTACAAAACAATCAGTTAGGAACAATAATTTCAACTCGTTAACAGCCATAATGTGAAAATATTAATAGCAACGTTCCGATATTTATCTTAATAGCACGATGATTGCCGATTTGGCACGCCCAGATTACCCTGTAATCTAACATACGAAAGACCCAAAATAAACATGAGGGTCGAGTCGTTACCCTGTAATAATAGCAAAAAAATGGAAGGCCGGTTCGAAAAAAAATATGTAAAACAAATCATAAATAACCACTCGTTTATGTGTGTCCATCAACGTAAATATACTCCTCGGGCATGCAGGGGAGGACTGACCACATCAGAAGTTAGTGTTATTTAAGGGTATTAAAGCATCCCTTGAAAATCTAACATCATGGAAAGAAAATAAACAAAATCTGTTCACGACTTTCGAAGCTGGTCGGCCTTCTCGATGTCTAATGACGGCTTTCTAGTTCATTAAGCCTAGACCATATGGACTCAAATAACCGGTCGCCCTACGAGATCGTGCTGGAGTTGAAAAGAAAAAGTGCAAGGCTTTTTAAGAGGCATTTACAAGGAGAAAAAAGTAAGACCGAATCCGTGCTCAAATCAGCTCGGACACTCCAAAATAAAATAACTCTCGGTGATTCCACTTATTATCATATTTTTTAACGCGTATGACCCAGCGTGTACCTTATACTTTGGGCGTAACTTTTGAGGAATAATTATAAGATTCGAAAGTGCTTTGGCGCTGGCTTTGTCATGAGCTGAGGAATACGGTAGCACGAAATGCAGGTTTTCTGCCGCGTTCCTTTATATTATTTATATTTAGGTATTTACATCCTAGCTCCTTACTGTTGTTTGTTGTGTTCTTACGAGGCCGCTTTGTATTTCACAATTTCGCATGCGTGGGTTTCAGGCCTTTTGAAATAACTTTTCGGCCATTTTCTTGATGATTTGTTTGTCCGGGAACATAAACATAGACGGGCTTCCGAAAATTATATGAATTACTGAATAACCTCCAGCAGTTTCTCTCTGCGTTGCCAAATGCATTATCAAGACGGAGCTGGAAAGGGATAACATTTCTATAACGGGGTCAACGTCTGAAGGACTGGGCATTGCGTGAATTTGCTTTTTTTGAATTTATTTTTTAAAGTAGGAGTAATTTTCAAGGAGTGGAATTTCGGCCGTCTTCTTAAGATTTTTAAATTTTTTCTACATATCGTGAAATATTTTGTCTGCACATCACGTCGGGGTAACAGATTTCTGGTAATAACAGCTGCTGTTAGTTTGAAAATAATCGGATGCTTTAGAAAAAAAGTTTTGCTGAGAAAATACGACTGAGAGAAAAAAAAAAAGGAGGCTTTTCATTCGTCTGTCAAGCATGAACACCTGCATCCATGAAATTTTGAAACAGTAACAGTCAAAATGAAAACTTTAGAACGCATGGACTTTTTCCTGTTACCTTATTTATATCAGACAGGGGAGTTATCGCCCTGACGCCCATTAGCTATTTGAAGGTCCTCACATTTATTCTTGCATTTCTAGATTATTTCAATCAATGCATTTACAAAATTAGACAAAATTATGAATTAATAGTCAATTTATTATTTTCATATAGTCTGCTTACGTAGTATTTTGAAAAAAAAAATCCTTCCCCCTACCACTGGTGAGTGTTTTACTTAGGATTTATAAAGTATTTTGCAGTTCTCTGTTTTTTGTTGAAATTGTACTCCAAAAGGATCCATTTACTTCTTCCTTTCTTTTTTTCCCCGAGTCAGCGCTCGTATCAAGACATTTTCTTCTTAAGACACCATTCAATGCATCTTTAACAATCAAATTTATCTATCGCACTACTTCACGGCTGTTAAAAATGCACAGTTACTAATACCTAATGTTACGCAATTAAAAAAAAAATATTTGTAGTTTTAGTGAATGTTCATGCTTGGTGCATGCTATTATCCTTTATTATGCTCTGACCTTTTATCCTTACAGCCTGAATCATTTTCTTTCGGTGTTTAAGGAAATTATTTAGAACTTTTGGCTTATAGTTGGAGAAGTCACACCCTAAGAATTGTCATAGCAGTCAGAACGAGATATTTTTCCTCTGTTATTTAGCATTCAAATAAAACAACGAAGTAAATAAAAATTAAAGACCAATCCGAATTTGTGCTGCAGTGGTAAAAATCTAGTATGCTCGTTTTTGCATGAATGAAAATGTTGGTTTTATAGCGAAATACTTTTGTATTGATTATATTCCAGCTCTATATTTTGTATAAGTTAATTTTTCCTGGTTTATTTTTTAAGTTTTTATAATCAATTTTTCAACTACCTGTCAGTTTTTTTTCTTTTTCAAAATAGACAGTTTCTTGGAAATTTTTACCTTTCATATTTCGAATAAGACCTTTCTGACAACTTTCTTTTTAAAATACGTTGGTTACCAACTTTTTTATCCGTAAACTAGTATTTAGTATTATAATATGCAGTGGAATTTTAAACAAATATGGATATACATTGAACATTTTGTGTTTTTTAGAAAAACATATACAATACATAATCCTAGCATTATAATACTTGAAATGAGCTTTTGCTCATTGCGTAGTACTTTAAAAGAAGAACGTAATTTGATTAGAAAGTACTAAGGTTCATTCTTTTAGTTAATGACCGAAACTGAAATCGCTTAAAGCGAGTAGAACTAAAATACAATGAAAAAAGTGCTAGACCAGTAACTGAAATAAAAATAGTCGGTGTGGGCGAGTCAAGTTAATTTGCGAGGGTGTTAAGTAAGTAACAGATGAACGTGTTTATTAACGTAAATATTACGTTGATGGTAAGTGGGTAGTTAAGTTGAAAGAATTTAGTATTAAATATTGCGCTTGGGGGGGGGGGGTGCTGCCAATCTGGGGGAGGTAGTCAGTAGCGTAACTATGGGGTCTAGCACACCTGGCAAACTAAAGAAATTGCGCTCCCCCCCCCCCCTCTCACCAGGGTTGCCCACATGGGAAATCACCGGAGTTAATTGTGTCCTCCGATTTTTTTTTTTTTTTGGAACATTTTGATTTGTTGATTCGTCAAATAGCATTGTAGTTTTTTTTTCCTATTTCCTTTTTTAGAATTGTTTTCAATGATGCCCAAAGTTCCTTCTCAGTAGATGTTCTGCATGTGTCTGTAGCTCTTTTTCTTGCGAGTTTTTTTTTTTAATTTTAATTTTTTAAAGCATTTTTTAAATTGTTTGATCAAAAAAAAAAAAAACCTCTTAGAAATTTTTTTAATCAGTTGAAATGCCACCCCCTGACTGCTGCGCCTCTGGCGACAGCCACTCCTGCCAACCCCTAGTTACGCTACTGGGGGGGGGGGCATGGCGCAGACTGAGCAGTCGAATTTTTTAGAGGGTGTTGTTTAAAGGGGAATATTTTTCCTTTGGGGGGGATCTTGCTTTCGGGGGGGGGGGTTTCGCGATATTTAGGGGGTGCGTCCTTGCTCTTAGAGCGGTGGGCACTCCTGCGCTTGTGGCACTTGATAGGACGAAAGATTAAATTTTTAGCCTAACTTTAAAAAGAAACTTGGAAAAACGTTTCAAGCATGCTCACAACAAATGCTTTGTTAAAAAGACGAAAAGTATTAAATATTTTTCTAATGTGCAGTTCCGAATTTCTAATACGACAGAGTACGTAGTCTACATGGTTATAAACTTAAAGTAAAAAAAAAAATAATAATAATAATTTGAACTTTGACATCTTGAATTCAAATTATGTTTTTCGCAATCATGAGTGTGTGTGTGTATGTGTGTGGGGGGGGGTATGTTTGTTTGTGTGAGGGGTATGTATATGTGTAGGTGTGTGTATGTGTCTGCATATATGCGTGTGTTTGTGTGGGGGTATGTGTATACTTGGATATTTGTGTGTATGTGTGGGTGTGTGTATGTGTTTGTGTGTCTGTATGTATGCGTGTGTGTATGTGTGTGTGTAGGTGTATGTGTAAGTGTAGGCAAGTAAGTGATGCAACTGTTTTCGCTGTAGGAGCAGCATCGTGTGGCGGCCGGCCGACGGTGGTGCTGCAAACAAAGGGAGGCGGAGGGAAAATAAAATCATAGGAATTCAAAACTGTCAAGTGAGAACAATAAGCAATCGTGATTGCTCAAAAACACTCTTATCAGAAACAAAATATCAATACACTTTTTTCCTCTCGTTATATTTGTCGAGATTTTTTTCTTACTATTGAATAATATTTATTTATATCCATATTAACTGTTTTCAAATTAAAATGTTCTGAACTTAAGTCCTTTTCAATTACATAAATAACTTTTTAAATCTTCCATTTTTTTTTCAAGAGAATGTAATCAGATGTGCAAAAACGAATAGTTCGGACTTACTGTAGAGTAGTAAGATATACTGGTTTAAATAATCAGATACGCAACTGACACCGAGTCGCTTTTTTGACTGTCCAGCTATAACTGCTGAGGAGAATGAGAGTTTTGCTCTCATCGGTAGCACCCGAAAACACCAATGAAATTGCACGCGCCTTCATCAAGACTCACGTATCTAATGCGACTTTCTTAGACAGGACAAAAAAAAAAAGTATCCTCCTTATCATAATGTACATAAGTGCAGTAAATAACTATAGACTGAGATACCGTATTACCCCTCATTATCCGGCATGCCACAAAATTCGGGGGCCACCAGATTTTCAATAGCACTTGCCTGGTCCTTTCCGAGATGCCCGAAAAACCGAGGTTAGGGGAAAAAAAGTATAAAAAATATATGTTCAGCATAAAATGAATATAAGTTCTATGCAAATCTTATTAGTATTAATAAACAGTTTAATTTTTCAAAAATATCTACTAACAATGCCATCTGTTATTTTAACAAGAAAAATATTGTTTAATAACGAATAATTTTATAAAAATTAAATTACAACTAAGTAAACAAACATTTAAGTGGTAAGTTACCGCCCCTAAACCAGTGCTAAAAAATTTACCATAGCTATTCAATAAATAAAAATTTAACTTACTTCTCTAAAAAGAACCTAAAATGATTTATTTAAAAAAAAAATTATGAACAAATCGCAGTAACGAGGATTGCTTCTGAATTGATTGCTTTATTGGCATGTAATCAAATCCGTTAATAGTGACCTACCATAAATAACAAACACATATTTTTTTTAAAGTATATTACATGCAATACACTTTTTTTTTTTTGAAAGAAGGTTACTGTCGGGATTTATTTATTTTTTTCCTTACAGTGGTCTGCTTTCTGACTGGAACTGAATGGGGAACTTTGCTTTTGTTTTGTTGCAAAACAAACCTCAAATTATCCGGCATTCGAATTTCCCGGCATGATGGTCAACCTCGCTTTTTTCCGGCATGCCGGATAATGCGGGGTAATACGATATATCTTTTGGCTTTCAAAATAAAATCAGAAAAAAAAACTTTTAACAATAACAATAGGTAGTTAAAAACGAAATACATTTTTAAAATAAATAGGCATTTAAAATGGAAAATAAACGCACATGGACTCAAGAATACAATGGACGAATTTAAAAGAAATGAAATGAAAGGCAACTATTTTATTTTATGCGCAGTAAAATACTTTTATACATCAAACCAAAAACGCGTGCTCGCCAAAATCAAACATTTGTAATTAAAATTCGTCTTTTTTATGCCATCGACTTCTCTAAGCGGACCTCATTATACCGCTGAAGCAAGCGATATCAACTGATTGCATATCCAAGTCCCTTCTCAACATCAAAATGCTATTTAGATCTCAACAAACAAAAGGAAAATCTCCGCAGTGGGTAAACAAAAGAAGGCGATCCCGGTAGTGGATCTCGAGGTTCATGACCTAAGATTAGAAAAAAAAAATAAAATAAATAAAACCTCGGTAGCCAGTCGTGATTGCATCCTTTATACCAAGACTCCTATTGCCCCTATCCTTACCAACCTCGCTACCCCTCCCTTCGGACGATTAGACTCGCCCTCCACAGGGTGAGGTCATTTCATCACGTGCTTCCAAATCACGACTGTGGAAGGGAGGCGAGTATCTTGTTGGGGTGCGAGAGAGGAAAAGAGGATGGGGAGAAGATGCTTACTCTGTTTTATTTACGTTTTTCGACATTTGAATATCGAAAAGTGACATTTAATTGAGAGAGTTGAAAATCATTTTAAAAATAATTGTGTTTATATCGAACGAAAGCAGATGGTACAAAATACTTTCACATACAGAGTGCGGCAGGGAACCTTGGTGATTTGTTAAGTCAATAAAAAAAAAATACTTCATACATCAATTCATTTCTTTTTATAAGATATTGTATACATTCTGAATTTTTATTTTAACTAAATTCAAAAATTACATCGGACAAATGGCGGCATTAACAATGCACTGATTTACCCTAGATTTGAAGCTTTGTTTTAATGATGCTCTGACCTATCCTAGATTTGAAGTTTTGTTACACTCTTTCACCATTTTCCCGATGTAATTTTTAAATTTAGTTGAAAAAAAATTCAGAATGTATACAATATCTTATGAAAAGAAATAAATTGATACATGAAGTACTTTTTCTTTTAATGACTTTTCAAGTCAGCAAGTTTCCCTGCCGTACTCTGTACTTTAAGAATTAGAAATAATATCAAGAAGTCATGAGTAAAATCTCTGTTTTATATAAATATTTATTTTGACCCATAATTTCATGCAAAAAGAGAAAACTATTTTAGCTAAAACTTTGGTTTGCTTCCCAATCAAAAATTAATATTTTTGCGAATGCTAAGTTTATTTTTATTTTTTTGTTATATATATATATATATGTCAGAGCTTGTAGGAATTAAAAAACGATTAAAATTATTTCATAGTTTTAACTTTTTAATGAAATTTGTCTTGAATTATAAAAAAAAAGTCCGAATATATTATTGATTAGTTTCAAAAAAAAAAAAAAAAAAAAAATGAAGCTCGAAATTTACGAAAAAAAAGGAAGAAAGAGGAAACGAAAACAATATTTAAGGGAATATATATATTTTCTGGCTAAAATAAGTCTGTTCAGCAAAGTTTTTGCTGGCCAGTTCATTTGCAACCTCTAAAATATTTTCAGCCTCTATACAATATGACACTTAAGTAGGGTAGTCGACGTGGTAGTAGACATTACTAAATGACTATCACGGAAATCTTAAACCTTTAAGTAATTTTGTAACTTATAATGCGTGATTTAAAAAAAAAAAAAGATTATTGAACAACATAATTTTGTAGGGGAACTAAAGCCACTCAAAAATCATATTGTTCAGTTCGTCGGATTCATAAAAAAATAAAAACAAGTAAGTAAATAAGCAAAATTGAGTGTAATAATAATGCTATTAAAAAAAAGTAAATGCAGTTATAAGAGGTGTTTTAACAAAATTCATGAGCACAAATGATCTTGAAGTCATTGAGTTTCTTTTTGTTTGAAAAGCATTTTTTTCCCCACGAAATCAGTTAAAGAAAAAATATTTAAACTTTTATTTCGCTTATCCTGAAAGATATATCTTTT